>NW_012123376.1:9774768-9823140 GCF_000951035.1 Colobus angolensis palliatus
TTCAAAAGATACTGGACTCTCTCAGGAAGTCAGTGTCTAGTCTCTGCTCTGCATCTGATTAACTCTTTTATCTTAAGTAATTCCTTTACTGTCACTGGGGCTTACTGGTACCATCTTTTTTAATTGAAGAGAATTCAATGTGCACTAAGGACCCTTCCACCTCTAACATGTTAAGATTTTTAATGATCATATACACCAATCCATATCTAGTTATGTGTTGAATTAAAGGTAACCAGAAAATGTGTGATGTTCCATAAACTGAAATGTTGAGTTAACATCTCCGCTTCCTGAATCTGGGCAGGCTCTGTGAATACCCTGACAGAATATGACAGAAATGACCTTTTGCCACTTTCTATCTTTTGAAGCACTCAGAGTTGGATCCTGTATTAGTCCATTCACACGCTGCTAATAAAGAGATACTCAAGACTGGGTAACTTATAAAAGAAACAGGTTTAATTGACTCACAGTTCATGTCTGTCTCCCCATGGGTGGGGAGGCCTCAGGAAATTTACAATAATGGCAGAAGGCAAAGAGGAAGCAAGGCACCTTCTTCACAAGGAGGCAGGAAGGAGAAATGCAAGCAGGGGAAATGCCAAACTCTTACAAGACCATCAGATCTCATGAGACTCATTATTACGAGAACAGCATGTGGGAAACTACCCCTGTGATTCAATTACCTCCACCTGGTCCTGCCCTTGAAATGGGGACTATGGGGATTACAATTCAAGGTGAGATTTGAGTGGGAACACAGAACCAAACCATATTATTCCTTACCTGGCCCCTCCCAAATCTCATGTCCTTACATTTCAAAATGCAATCATGTTCTTCCAACTGTCCCCCCAAAGTCTTAACTTATTCCAGCATTAACCCAAAAGTTCAAGTCCAAAGTCTCATCTGACACAAGGCAAGACCCTTTCACCTATGAGCCTGTAAAATCAAAAGCAATTACTTCCTAGATACAATGGTCTTACAGGCATTGAGTGAAGGCACCTGTTCCAAATGGAAAAAATTGGCCAAAACAAAGGGGCTACAAGCCCCATCCAAGTCCAAAATCCAATAGAGCAGTCATTAAACATTAAAGTTCCAAAATGATCTCCTTCGACTCCATGTCTCACAAGCAGGTCACATTGATGCAAGAGAGGGGCTCCCACAGCCTTGGGCAGCACCACCCCTGTGGCTTTTCAGGGTATAGCCTCACTCCTAGCTGCTTTCACAGACTGGTGTTGAGTGTCTGGCTTTTCCAGGTGCATGGTGTAAGCTGTCAGTGGATGTACCATTCTGGGATCTGCAGGATGGTGGCCCTCTTCTCACAGCTCCACTAGGCAGTGTCCCAGTGGGGACTCTTTATGGGGGCTCCAACCCCATATTTCCCTTCTGTACTGCCCTAGCAGAGGTTCTCCATCAGAGATCCACCCCTGCAGCAGACTTCTGTCTGGACATCCAGGCATTTCCACACATCTTCTGAAATCTAGGTAGAGGTTCCCAAACCTCAATTCTTGGCTTATGTGCACCCACAGACCCAACCACATGTGGAAGCTGCAAGGCTGAGGGCTTGCACCTTCTGAAACAATAGCCTCAGCTGTACCTTGGACCTTTTTAGCCATAACGATGCTGAAGCAGCTGGGACACTGGGTACCATGTTGGGAGGCTACATGGAGCAGGGAGACCCTGGTCCTGGCCCACAAAACCATTTTTCCCTCCTAGACCTCTGGGCCTGTGATGGGAGGGGCTGCCATGAAGGACTCTGACATGCCCTGGAGACATTTTCCCCATTGTCTTGGTGATTAACATTTGGCTTCTCGCTATATAAGCAAATTTCTGCAGCCAGTTTGAATTTATCCCCAGAAAATGGGTTTTTCTTTTTTTATCACATTGTCAGGCTGCAACATTTCCAAAATTTTATGCTCTGCTTTTTCTTGTATGCTTTGACACTTAAACATTTATTCTGGGGCCGGGCGCGGTGGCTCAAGCGTGTAATCCCAGCACTTTGGGAGGCCGAGATGGGTGGATCACGAGGTCAGGAGATCGAGACCATCCTGACTAATATGGTGAAACCCCGTCTCTACTAAAAAATACAAAAAACTAGCCGGAAGAGGTGGTGGGCACTCCGTCTAAAAAAAAAAAAAAAGAAAATGTTACAAAAATGTATTCTGCCAGATACCCTAAATCATCTCTCTCAAGTTAAAAGTTCCACAGATCTTAGGGCAGGGCAAAATGCTGCCAGTCTCTTTGCTAAAGCAAAGCAAGAATAATCTTTACTCCAGCTCCCAACAAGTTCCTCATCTCTATCTGAGACCACATCAGTCTGGACCTCATTGTCTATATCACTATCAGCATTTTGGTAAAAGCCAGCCAACAAGTCTCTAGGAAGTACCAAACTTTTCCATATCTTCCTGTCTTCTGAGCCCTTCAAGTCTCTAGGAAGTTCCAAACTTTCCCACATTTTTCTCTCTCCTTCTAAGCCCTTCAAATTTTGCCAATCTCTGTCTGTTACCCAGTTCCAAAGTCACTTCCACATTTTAGGGTACCCTCATCTCAGCACCACATTACCTCTGTACCACTTTACTGTATTTGTTCCTTCTCAGGCTGGTAATAAAGACATACCTGAGACTGGGTAATTTATAAAGGAAAGAGGTTTATTTGACTCACAGTTCAGCATGCCTGGGGAGGCCTCAGGCAATTTATAATCATGGTAGAAGGTGAAGGGGAAGAAAGGTACTTTCTTCACAAGGCATCAGGAAGGAGAAATGCAAGCAGGGGAAATGCCAGATGCTTATAAAACCATCAGCTCTCACGAGATTCATTCATTGTCACAAGAACAGCATGGGGGAGACCACCCCCATGATTTAATTACCTCCACCTGGTCCTGCCCTTGACACTTGGGGACTATGGGGAATACAATTCAAGGTGAGATTTGGGTGGGAACCCAGAGCCAAACTGTACCAGATCCCCAGGCTGTCATATTAGTAATCTGAGCACCCTGCTGGACAGACCACGTGTGAAGGATATGAGTCCTCATAGTGAAGGAGAGTGACCCTCCTGGGCACAGTTTTCCAGCTATTTCTGCCAAGGCACCTGAGATGTAAGTTAAGTCATTTTTGAGCCTCCAGACTAACTTAACTGCCAGCCGAATACTACCAAGTAACCCTATTTGATGCCAGAAAACTCACTTGGCTAAACCGGAACTGAATTTCTGGCCTTTAGATCCTGAATATAATACAGTGATTATTGTTTTAAACTACAAAGTTTGGTGTGCTTCGTAATGCACTAAATAACCAGAACAGATTCTAGTTCTACTCATGGGCTTAGACTGTCATGTTTGCTTTTCTTTCCTAAACAATTGCAGAAAGAATAAAACAACCATAAACAAAGCAAATGATCAGGTCTTCTGCCAATTTGCTGAGGAAAGAAAAGTTTGCAGCTGGCAATGAAATGTCAGATCCTCAATGCTTGTATATGCCTTGGCACAACAGAGTATCCTGAAATGAAAGCAGTTAGAAAATCCAACAAGTATTAAATAAAGGTGCTGACAGAGGCAGCAGAAGACCTCATAATTAGGGACTTCTTTCAGGAGGCTGTTAGGGAAGCACAATATTTTTCATAACAGGTTTAATATATGCTGAAACAATTTAAACAACCAAATTTATTCTTTTGTTTTAGCCCACTTATTAATGGTTTGTATGACTTTATTCTTGAGATAAAACCTATGCTGATGGGGGTGGCCCAAATTTTATGTCTACAATTCATTTATGGAAGATCTGACAATAACATTGCTTGTAATCAGTAAAACAGAACTTTTCATATAGAAAGAGTTTAATAATAATTCTTTTACCCATACTACAATTTTCCTATGACCGAATACCTGAAATAAAAAGAAATTGAAATACAAGTGACAATCAATAAAATGTGGTGTGTATGAATCAGTGATGCTTGCAAGAGACTGAAAAGCCAAACATATGTGACAACTAAAGTAAGATCGTGAAGAGAAAGTTCCTAAAAAAGTGTGTGTGAAGTACAGTCTCTAGAGAAGCTGCTTCTTTTGTGTAGCTACCCCCAAGCAAGTTCACAGCCAAGTACCTGGTGGTAAACCTGGGGCTGCTTTGAGCAGCAAGACGAACAGTTGGGAAGGGAAGCAGAGCAGACCAAAGACTAGCTGAGACCCTCTGGCAACTCTACGTGTGTCACTATGTTTGAATATTATGATCTTCTGAGACAATGGCTTTTTGTTTCCTTTTCACCTTTCAAATCTCTCCCAATTCCTCTTTTGGTTAGTTAGAACTTGGAATCTCACAAGGTATGAGGTTCTGAGAAAATATTTTCCAGCCTTTTTCTAGTTAACATTACACAATCCAGGACCATGAGCCATGTACAATGTAGGCATTTTGAAGATAGCCAGTTCTTTTCTGGCTGAAATACTTAAGACATCAGGGGCTTCTCCTCACACCCTTCCTATATAGGAGATCAATGATAAAAAGTAGGAAGAAGAGACTAGTTGTATTTACAGGCTGAAATATGTTAAGGATACAATTTACATGTTTATGATGTCCACTAGCCTCAGTGTTTACACCTAAATCAAAGGTGTAAACCTTCACTAATGTTGGTGCAGATTATACTTCCTTACACTTTATACAATTTCCTCCCAAGTAAGCACTGCTCTCACATTTCAACTGTAGTCCATACAATTCAGAGGAATTTTATCTTTAATTTGGAGGTGTCTGTACTCAAGCTAATCTTATATTTTTTCTCATTTGGTGACCTGATCTAAATTTTGCAAATTCTTGAGTTCCTGCTGCATGTAGCACCTATTTCTAGCTAGAAAAAATAGTACTCCAAAATATCACCTTCCCAATATCTAAGATCAGACCATGACAAAGATTATACATATCCTAAAATCTCAGCTTTATCAGATTCTGCAATCACAAGAGGATGATAAGATGAAAGAACATTCAGGATAGAAAAAGATCACAAGAGTTTCTTAGGAAATCAAGGAGATGGGCAGCCAAGAACAGTTCTAGTTGGACTGAAGAATTTGACACTGGGTGTCAAGTAGAGCTCATTTCTAATTTTCTCAATTGATTTCCTGAGTCCCACTTAAACAGAACCTGACAGAAAAAAAGTATAACTTTATGAAAGTGGCTGGAAGTTAAAAATTGTCAAATAAAGAGTGACATTGATTGAGAGAGAAAGGTTATTTTAAGGCTTGTGAAAAATCCCTGGAGGACACCTAGAATTTTGCAAATATGATGTTGTCAAGTCGTTTCAGACAGGAATAAAAACATTTCATTTATATGTATTTAAATTTTGACCTTCTAAACCACTCTGAATTGCATTGGTTTCCTTGGACACAAAGGGTACTCTCTGGACCTCTCTCCACTTCTAAGTAAGAATGCTTGTTGTATTGACTAAGACCGTAGGCGATCTTCCACTTTTCGCCCCATGGGATGAGACCTTTTCTATCTTCAATTTTTCTCCTATAAGATGTAGGACTTTCATAGTATCTATTCTACTCTATCTTCAGAGAGAATGTAAATCTTCTTAAAGGAACTAGAATGATCATTTAAAGCTTTGCATTTAGCTACAGAATGATTCAAATAGAGACAGTAACTTCCTTACCAGTGATCCTTAATTTTGACTTACAGATTTTGGGTCTATAGGAGACATTTCTGTGTCTGTGTTCAGGCAGTCCCAGATTTCTCTGATGAGACTGATAGAAAAGGCATTGACTTGCATCAATTGTGATGATAGGTTTTATGACCGGCCTGAGATCAGAAATTCATTTTACAGACCACTGAACAATTACTAAATGCCTGCTCACCTCAGTTTCCAACCATTCACCAATAATTTTAGTCCTGGGGTGGATTTTATGAATACTGGTCAAATGCTACAAGAGTGGAAATTCAAATTATTTGAAAAAGGATGATTTTGCTTTGATATGTGACCTTACTCTCCTCTGGATTTCCTTTTCAATTTGTTTCACATTTTATTTGTAATTCATAAAAAACAACTAATTTCATGTTAACACACTCACTACCATTTTAAATGAAGGAATTTATAATGAATTTAACTAAAATTCAAATATTGATTAATTTACCATAAATTTTATTTTCTCCACTCTGATATTCCGATTTCTTATATGTTTAAACTATAAAAAAGCAAAACATCCTCCACAGCTAGCATTTAATAGAGACTTTAAATGTAATATATGTTTCAAATAATTGTAGACATCCTTAAAATTATTCCATATAAATTTTTACCTTTTTTGTGAATCACAACATGACCAACAACTAAATTTGAATTATAAAATCTGTTGACAAAATAGTGATGGTAGTCTAAATTGCCTCTTAAATTTCAGTGATTTAGAAAGCAAGAAAAATATTTGTGTATGTGTATGTGCATGTGTGTGTGTTTTTGTGTGTATGTGTGCATCTGTGTTGTTGTGTAACAGTCCAGGATTTTATGTTAGCTTCTCACAGTTGTTCAGCATGCCAGACTGTCATAAATAGCATTTGTTTCTCAAGATGCTGACAAGTTCAATCAACTGGAAGGGGTAGAATGCTTGAAGGGATTTATTGGAAAGATTATAGAGAAATTTTAGAAGAAAGAAAAGAGTTAAGAACAAGATAATTCATGAATGGGAAAATATGTATGTCAGGAGGCTCCCTGCTAGGACCTTTGATTTCAAGTGACAGAAACCTAACTCAGAATGGCTAAGAGAAGAATGGGAATGTATTAGCTTATGGATCTGAAATGCCCTGGGAATGACCAGGTTCAGATGTGGCCGAAAACAGAGGCTCAATTGGCATCATGCACCCTCACTTTCTGCCCCTGAGTTCTGCTTTTCTCCACATTGGCTTTACTCTCAGTAGGCTCTCTACTTGTTGTTGCCTCCATCATTGCCAGGGGAACATCTTCACAGTGTGAAGAATGACATAAAAGAAAACATTTATCTTATTATTTAAAAAATCTTACCATTTAGTGTCTCCAGCTCTGTCTAATCAGATCTATACCACATCTTCATCTCTGCAGTCAGGGGCTATATTAATATTTTAATTCTCTCAAAGGTACCTGAAAAGACACTGATACAGGGAGGTTTTCAAGAAATTGAGATTCACTAACCTTATGAAACATATTTCATGCAGTCATAATCATCAAATATTCACTAAATATGAGGAGAATTTCATATTTGTCAAGTAATAGATTAACTCTTTAATGTGGAAATTTTCCTACTGGGTTTTTTTTTTTTAGTTAACATAGTAGTTTTTAAATTATGGATTCACTTATCCTTAGTCATGATTAACCACCTCTTTATGTTTGAAGAACATCCTGCAATCTAGATTTTGATGTGAAATTATCTAATTTTCAAAGCATGGCTTCGGCCACAGCAAAACACCTGTAAGAGTTTGTTTTGTCCCTTTAGACTACCATTTTGCTATGTATTCCCTAAACTCATCCAGTAAATTAGTTAGAAGTTTTTCCTAAAATAGAAGGTGTTGAAGGCTGGTAGTTCTGGGTAAGAGATATGAAGATTACTCAAACTGGAGGAAAATGTGATAGTTTCTCAAGGAGGTAGAGTGATACCAATCTTGTCATCAGTATATTAAAGGCTGAAGAGCTTGGATGGAAGTAGGTGGGGAATACCAATGACTATTTAGACCTGAGAACTGAAATCTTGGGATGTTGGCAAAAGTTTATGCAGTAAGACTTCAGCACAGATTGTGGAGACTTCTCACTACTGAGTAAAAGTCAACTGCACTTGTGTAGTGGTGTGACCAAGTAGCCTTAGCAAAAGCAACAGTTATTAACCAGGAGCCAGAGGCTGCCATTTTTCCTGGGCTATGGCAATTACAGCTTTCTAGTAAAACTCAAGGGAAGGAGAGAAAACCAAGAAAAATAATTAATACAGTATTGGACCTAATGATAATATTGGTAAATAAAGAATCTGAGCCAAATTTTTCTTTATGTGACACTTTTTATATTAGATATGTCATGAAACATTCATTCTTATTACATTAGCACAGATCAGATATCTGAGGATGGCACACTTGATAGATCAAGTACCACTCCAGTGCTCAGTACTAACAACACCAGGCAAGGAACAACACACAAATGACAGAAAAAGATAGAACAGGTGAAAGTGTGAAGTGAAATACAAATCACAGGGGTAATGAGATAGACAGTGTTTTTAATAGTTCCAAACAAACTAAATAAGTGACCACTGAAGTTTAGGAAGCCATGGCAATGTTAATAGCAGGGAAAAAAAAATTAAAAGTAAGAGGATTATCCATTATAAGGCCCTAAAACAAGCCATTTAAAGTAGACTGCCTGAGATGGGTGACATCCCCAAGAGACATACTGGCCTCTTCTGCTAATGAGGAGCTTTATTCTACTTTGTTTGGAAAGGCATGCTATTTCATTTCTCTGGAATTACCTGGGGCCAAGGTGCTATAAACACACTCAAATCACTATTGCACACTAGTTAATGACACCTCTGCCTGACACAAGCCTGACTCCCAGACCTTACCCACCTTCTATATCAGAAAACAAAAGAAAATCATTGGAGTTATTTTTTTCACCTGTTTTAAACCCTCACTGAGTGACAAATGTCATGTTCACAGGAGAAAAGATTGGGGAGGGCATGAGGGTGGGAAAAGTGTCGCCTTAATAATTGCCTAGTTTTAAGCCATTCACAAAGAACATATAGGTAGTTTTATTTTATTTTCCTCTCTCATTTCTTTCTCTCTTTCTCATTCACAAACAAAGAAATTTTCATTGACATTAGTGCTTTCTGATTATAGGTAAGAAAAGAAAACATAGACTATAAATTTTATAGTTGGAAGGGCATACTTATAACTTGATAAAATGACAATAGTGAAAAGATATGCCAATACATAGAATATTCTAGAATAAAATACACATAAAGAAATACATACAAATATGTGTCTTTTTGAAATATCCTTATTAATTTTTCAAAACTGGAATAAGAAATATGTAGAATATTTAAATAAAACTGTGTTATGTAGAAATCAAATTACATTAAAATAATCATACTATATTTTATATTTATTTTTGTTATAAATTATTTTAAATAAGTTATGATTAAATCACTTCCAGTGTAAGTAATATCGATCTATGCTTTTTGAAATTAAGGTTCATTTAGAGCTATAAATTAGGAAATATAGTCCAGCTATTTAAGGAATATGGAAATCAATGTGTAGTATATGTGATTTTTGTACTCATGAAGAAATATATATTTTTCACATAAATGTCTCAGTACTTATGTTGATATTAAATAGTGTTTTTTTTTAATTAAAATGAAAAATGTCATCTTCTGTCTTCAAATGTGCTAACATTTTATTTTTGCAAAACAGAATGTTGCCTTTCATTTATCTTCCTGGACAATGATCATGACTATTGACCTCTGCCAGCTGTACCAGTACACTTATGTGATGCTCTCATTTTCCTGCCTGGCAAAACAGACATTGTTTCACAGCAGGGATTTGTGGAATTAGTGAAAGAATTTAGGTTAGAGCCTATATCTGGCATATTTAGGAAAAAATACTTATGAGTATTTTCAATTCTAAATCTTGACTGAACAAGGAATCAGATTTGAAGTAACAGGTCATGTCGATTTGAAAATTACATTTTGGATTTTTTATTTTTTTTTTTAGTTATTAGAGAAAGCACATTTTGTTTTACATATTTTTTAAAAACAAACCTTTTTAATATCACTTTACATTACTTGCTTTTTAATTTTCTCTTTGGTAGTCCAGTCAAAAGAGTTGAGTTTTCAAGCCAATAAAAAATGCACAGCGTCATAGTTTACATGTATTAGTGGATTGTTCTTTTCTTTTTTTTTTTTATTACCACATCCAGACTTAAACTACTGCCATCTTGAGGAAGGAAAACCAGGTGTGTTGTTAAATTGCTGCCTGGCTTAGTGCTTTGTGAAGAAGAACATGGCTATGAGCAGCAAAACACCACCGTGACTTAAGTGCCCTCGGAGATCATCTAAATTTGGCTTAATCTTTTCTCTATTTTCCACAGTCTGTTTAACAATCACTATCATTGACATTCATACTTTCCTTCCTCTTTGTTAGGGCTTGATCTGACCTCCCTAAAACCAGTGCTGGCCTGTTATAGTGCCACCAATGAGAGCTCCCACCTGGCTGTTTAAGGGATTAACTATCTATGCTGCACATTGAAGAGGGATTAGTTTAAGAAAAATAAACGAAAGAAAGAAACAATAATCTTTTGCCTGACAGAGCAGTCTAAGGAGGCTAAGGAGTTACTTTAAGGAGCTCCTGAGGAAATCTCTCACCAACCTTTAACACATATTAATCTGTTCTATACTGTAGAATGTATGTATTTGTGTTCCATGCCATTTTCTAATCTTGATGGAATCTGAGTTAGTTTGTTTTGCTAAGATAACAATGTGCCAGGTAAAAAACAAATTCCAGTTTATCAAGGAGATACTTATTAGTAAGGTTTATTGTAAGGGAATAAAGGGATTGTAATAAGGGATGGAGGACTCTCTAGACACAAGATCTGCAAGAGTCTGAAGGATTAGGTAAAACAAAATTATTTTATAAAGAGGAGTAAACAAGACTAAAAATAATGGGGCATGAGAAAAAGAGGTGGAAAGGTGGAGTGATATGATAATGGATTACAGAATGCTTTACTCCTCCAGAAAGCTCCTAGAACTGATGAAAGAATTCAGCAAAGTTTATGGATACAAAATTAATGTACACAAATCAGTAGCTCTTCTGTATACCAACAGCAACCAAGCTGAGAATCAAATCAAGAACTCAACCCCTTTTACAATAGCTGCAAAAAAAATAAAATAAAATAGTTAGGCATATACCTAACCAAGGAGGTGAATGACCTCTACAGGGAAATTAAAAAACACTGCTGAAAGAAGTTGTATATGACACAAACAAATGGAAACACATCCCATGCTCATGGATTGGTAGAATCAATATTGTGAAAATAACCAGTCTGCCAAAATCAATCTACAATTCAATACAATTCCCATCAAAATACCATCATTCTTCACAGAACTGGAAAAGGTAATCCCCAAATCCACATGGAACTGAAAAAGAGCCTGCATAAGCCAAAACAAGGCTAAGAAAAAAAAAAATCTGGAGACATCACATTACCAGATATCAAACTATACTATGAGGTCATAGTCACCAAAACAGCATGATACTGGTATAAAAATAGGCACATAAACCAACGGAACAGAATAGATAACTCAGAATAAACCCAAATATTTACAGCCAACTAGTCTTCAACAAAGCAAACAAAAACATAAAGTGGGAAAAGGATACCCTATTCAACAAATAGTGCTGGGATAATTGGCAAGCCACATGTAGGAGAATGAAACTGGATCCTTATACAAACCTTATACAAAAATCTACTCATGATGGATCAAGCACTTAAATCTACGACCTGAAACTATAAAAATTCTAGAAGATAACATTGGAAAAATCCTTCTAGACATTGGCTTAGGTAAGGATTTCATGACCAAGAATCCAAAAGCAAATGCAATATAACCAAAGATAAATAGCTGGGACTTAATTAAACTAAAGAGCTTTTGCACAGCGAAAGGAACCGTCAGCAGAGTAAAGAGACAACCCACAGAGTGGGAGAAAATCTTCACAAGGACTAATATACAGAATGTGCGACAAACAAATTTTTAAAAGATACTATAAGTGTAACGTAAAGGAGAAGCAAAAGAAAAGAAATTTATAGTATAATTATATGTGGTTAATTGTAAATACTAAGATGTGAATTTATTAGAAACCAAAATGAAGCGTATTAGATTTTCGAATCTGCATATAAAATTGCCCAAAACAAAATAGTTACAAAAAGCACACTTTGATCATTCAAATTCTGTGACTAGTCTCTTCAATAAATTATGTTAGAAAAACTAGATGCTCACATGCCGAATAATGAAATTACAGACTTATTTCTCACCAAATGCAAAAATCAACTCAAAATAAAGATTTAAATGTAAGACTTGTAACTATGAAATTGCTAGAAAAAACCATAGGGTCAAAGTTCCATGACCTTGGTCTCAGCAAGAAGTTTTTGGAAAAGAACTCAAAAGCACAGGAAAATAAAGCAAAAGTAGACAAACGGGTTTACATCAAACTAAGAAACGTCTGCACAGAAAAGGAAGAAATCAAGAGAGTAAAGAGAAAACTTGCAGAATAGGAAAAGATAGTTACAAATTATACATTAGGTAAGGGGTGTATTAGTCGGTTTTCACACTGCTATAAAGAACCACCTGAGACTGGGTAATGTATAAAGAAAGAGGTTTAGTTGACTCACAGTTCTGCATGGCTGGGAGGCCTCAGGAAATTTACAATCATGGCAGAAGGCAAAGGGAAAGCAAGGCTCATTGTACATGGTTGTAGGAGAGAGAGAGACAGAGCACAGGGGAAACTGCCACTTTTAAGCCATTGGATCTCCTAAGAACTCCCTTATTACTATGAGAACAGCATAGGGGAAACAGCTCCCGTGATCCAATCACCTTCCCCCAGGTCCATCCTTAGATGTGCGGGGATTACAATTCAAGATGAGATTTGTGTGGGGACACAGCCAAACAATATAATTCTGCCCCAGCCCCTCCCAAATATCATGTCCTTTTCACATTTCAAAACAAACCATGCTTTCCCAGCAACTCCCCAAAGTCTTAAATCATTCCAGCATTAACCCAAATGTCAAAGTCCAAGTTTCATCTGAGACAAAGCAAGTCTCTTCTGCCTATGAGCCTCTAAAATAAATAACAAGTTAGTTACTTTCAAGATATGATAGGGATACAGGAATTGGGTAAATGTTCGTATTCCAAATGGGAGAACCTGACCAACACAAAGTGGCCAAAGGCCCCATACAAATCAGAAACCCAGTGAGGCAGTCATTAAATCCTAAAGCTCCAAAATCTCCTTTGACTTCATGTCTCACATCCAGGGCAAGCTAGTGCAAGGAGTTGGCTCCCACAGTCTTGGACAGCTCCACCCCCATGACTCTGCAGATTGCAGCCCCTGTGGCTGCTTTCATGGGTTGGTGTTGAGTGCCTGTAGCTTTTCCAGATGCATGGTACAAGCTGTTGGTGAATCTACCTTTCTGGGTTCTGGAGAATGGTGACCCTCTTCTTGCAGTTCCACTGGGCAGTCTCCCAGTGGGACCTCTGTGTGGTGGTTCCAACCCCACATTTTCCTTCCATGCTGCGCAAGTAGAGGTTCTCCATGAGGTATTCACCCCTTCATCAGAATTCTGCCTGGACATCCAGGCATTTCCATACATCCTCTGAAATTTAGGTAGAGGTTCCCAAACCTCCACTCTTGCCTCCTGTGTATCGACAGGCCCAACATTATGTGAAAGCTGCCAAGGCTTGGAGATAGCAACATCTGAATCAATAGCCTGAGCTGTACCTTGGACCCTTTTAGCCATGGCTGGAGCTGAAGCAACTGGGATGCAGACTGCCATGTCCTGGAGCTGCATAGAGCAGTGGGTCCCTGGGCCTGGTCCATGAAACCATTTTTTCCTCCTAGGCCTCTGGGCCTGTGTTGGGAGGGGCTGCCATGAAGGTCTCTGACAAACCCTAGAGACATCTTCGCCATTTAGCTGCCCAAGCTGCTGTGAAGGTCTCTGACAAGTCCTAGAGATATTTTCCCCATTGTTGTGGCTATTAACATTTGGCTCCTCCTTACTTATTTAAATTTCTGCAGCCAACCTCAAGTCCTCCCCAGAGAATGGATTTTTCTTTTCTACCACATGGTCAAGCTGAAAATTTTCCAAGCCTTTGTGCTTTGCTTCCCTTTTAAACATAAGTTCCAATTTCGAATCATCTCTTTTGTGAATGCATATAAGTGAACACTTTCAGAAAAGCCAGTTCACACTGTGAATGCTTTGTGGCTTAGAATTGTTTTTCACCAGATACCCTAGATAATCTCTCTCAATTTCAAAGTTCCACAGATCTCTAAGGTAGGGGTAAAATGCCACCAGTCTCTTTCTAAAGTATAGCAAGAGTGACCTTTGCTCCGGTTCCCAATAAGTTCCTTATTTCCATCTGAGACCATCTCAGCCTGGATTTCATTGTTTATATCACTATCAGCATTTTGGTAAAAATCATTCAACAAGGCTCTAGGAAGTTTCAAACTTTCCCACATCTTTCTTTCTTCTTCTGAGCCCTCCAAACTGTTCCAATATCTGCCCATTACTCAGTTTCAAAGTTGCTTCCACATTTCCAAGTATTTTTACAGCAGTATCCCACTCCTGGTACCAATTCTCTGTATTAGTCCATTTTTACACTGCTATAAAGAACTGCCTAAGACAGGGTAATTTATAAACAAAGAGGTTTAATTGACATACAGTTCCACATGGCTTGGAGGCCTCAGAAAACTTACAATCACGGCAGAAGATGAAGGAAAAGCATGGTGCATCTTATATGGTGGTTGGACAGATAGAGAGAGTGCAAGGGAAACCACCACTTATAAACCATCAGATCTCATGAGAAGTCCCTCACTATCACTAGAACAGCATGGGAGAAACCTCCCCCATGATTTAATCACCTCCCACCACATCCCTCTCTCAACACGTGGAAATTACAATTTGAGATGAGATTTGGGTGGGACACAGCACCCATATCAAGGGGTCAATATTTATAGTACATAAGAAACTCAACAGCAAGAAAACATATAACCTAATTTAAAAATGATCAAAAGACCTAGACAGATATTTCTTATAAAAAGTCATACAAATAGCAATAGGTATATTAAAAGTGCTGAGTATCACTAATCATTAAGAAAACACAAATTAAAACCAGATTGAGATATCACTTTACTCCAGCTATAATGGCTATTGTGAAAAAGACAAAATACAGCAAGTGTTGGTGAGAATGTGGAGACAAGGTAACCCTACATATTTCTGTGGGGATTTAAATTAGCACAGCTTTTATGAAAAACAGTATGAAAAAATTAAAAATAGAAATAACATATAATCAAACAATCCCACTACTGGGTATCTATTTAAAGAAAATAAAATCAAGTACTCATTCCATCCTGCCTCCCTGTGAAGAAAGTGACTACTTCTTCTTTGCCTTCCATCATGATTTACCAAGAAAGCTACAAAGTACTTAGTTCATCAAGATGTCAGCCCGTCTGTTCTTAGTGTTGGGTGGCACACATCAAGAGAACTGTGCTAGGTATTCAAGAGTAAAGCATGACTTACATTCTCAGGCATTCATCTTGAGCTAAAGAATTTGAGGATTGAAATCAGAAGAGAGTAATTACAGGTAAGAACAATCCATCTGAGTGACTAAAAAGTGACTGAAGACTTCTGTCACAAACTTCTTTAAGGAAACATTATTGTACCATAATTTAGCAATCTTTACAAAAACATTAAACCTATTTTGATACCTAGGTAAATCAAGAGGTTATTTCCTTATAGCTGCAATAAAATCTGTAATGAACATACAGAAAGAAAAGAAAATCAGTGTGTTCATGACATATCTACATTCCCATGTTTACTGCAGTGCTATTCACAATAGCCAACATACAGAAATAACCTGTGGCTGTCCATAAAGAGATAAAGAAAACGTGATATACACACACACACATATATATGTATATATGTACATATAAGCACAATGGAATGTCATTCAGCCATAAAAAGACAAACATCACATAGTCTTCCTTGGATGTGGAATCCAAAAAAGTTCGTCTCATAGAAGTGAGAGCTGAATGTTGGTTACCAGGAAGCTAGGGTAATTAATGGGGAGAGAGGGTTGGGAAAATGTTGATATATTGTATCTTGAAAAATGCAAAGAGAGTGGATGGTAAGTGCTCTCACCACACACACAAAATATCTATGTGAGGTAATACATTTGTCAGTTAGCTAGATTTAGCCATTCCACAATGTATACATACTTCTAAATACCATGTTGCTCACAATAAATACATATAATGTCTTAAAACATTAAAAATTAAAAAAATTGTGATCAACATGAATAATAGTAACGTGATTTTCTATGATAGGGAATAAACCTTGGTAATATTCCAAAATTAACAACCTTTTCTAAATGAAAAAACAGTTTATGGTATTCCTGGAAAATGTATTTCTATTTAATTTGTGTGAAAATA
Source organism: Colobus angolensis palliatus (assembly GCF_000951035.1). NCBI lineage: Eukaryota > Metazoa > Chordata > Mammalia > Primates > Cercopithecidae > Colobus > Colobus angolensis. The sequence continues at coordinate 9,790,914 of NW_012123376.1, forward strand.
TTTGTGTTCATGTATGTCTTAATCTATTCGTGCTGCTGTAAAGAAGTACCTGAGGCTGGATAATTTCTAAAGGAAAAGGGTTTGCTTGTCTTATGATTCTGCTGGCTGGAAGACTGGGCATCTGGTGACAATTTTAGGCTGCCTCGATTCATGGCAGATACCACATAGTAAGAGAGGAAGCAAGAGAGCGAGAGAGGGTGGAGGGAGATACCAGGTTCTTTTTAATAACCAGATCTCAAGAGAACTAATAGAGTAAGAACTCACTCATTATAGCAAGGAAAGCCCCATGCCTTTCATGAGGGATCTGACCCTATGGTAGAACACCTCCCATTAGGCCCCACCTCCAATGTTGTGGATCAAATTTCAACATGAGATTTGGAAGAATCAAACATCCATACTATAAGACTATAGCAATATACAAAATAGACTGGGTGGCCAAGTTCACCTAATTATAAAGTTTTTCATATACATAAAAGCAAGAGATGGGGTAATTTTTTCTCATGTGGGACTTGAACAAGTTATCCTTTATGTTGCCTTCAGCTTGACTAAACTTTTGACAGAGTCTCCCTGAATCTGGGCCTCTGATCTGCCTTTTCTTAGAGTATTTATGTTAGAACACTTGTCATTGCAAATTCTTGCTCTGGCTCTTTGAGATGTAAATCTCCAAGTCTTCAGGCAGTTTTATAATCCAGAAATGTCTTTCTGAGGATCTTGTAGCCATCTCTTTGAAAGGCAATCAAGAAAGATAGTGCCTCTCTTTCCCAGTGTCTGTGAAAGGTGGGAGCCTGACTTAGGTGAGCTGGTTAGCAAACACAGTCAGCCTAATCACAGAGAGGAACTACACTCATTGTCTTTCTGTGCTTTTTCACTAGCTTATCCCAGCACTTAAAAAATGCTTCCACCTTTTCTTTCAGAGGAGCTGAGTCTAGACTCTCTCTCATTGCAAAAGTCTTGAGTAAAGTCTCCTTTGCATGTTTAAACTGCCTGGTACAATTTCTCTTTGAAAGATCTCTTGGCATATTGAAATAGAGTCACATCCCAGGCCACTGCTCACACAATGTTAGCAACATCTCCCAGTTGACAGTACAACCAAAAATCTCCCACACCGTTTTTCAGAATTCTTTCTGCACATGGTATGACTCCCTGGAAGTTCACAAATTTAAAGTTGAAGTATCTGTCTCTTAAAGACCTGAGTTTATAACCTGTCCCTATATCTCTTATGGGTATGTAACCGTGAGAAAGTCGCTTCAACTCTGTAAGATTTAGTTTTTGTTGCTTATATATACGTAATAATGATAACCACCTTTTATATGGCTAATCCAAACATGCCTTGTACTAGAGACACTTTATAAGTAAATTATACAGTATTATCACAGCACACTTGTTTTCAAGTTATCTCAGTTCAACTTCATTTGAGAGAGATAAAAGGAGGCTGAGAACATTCCAGAGTGACTGGCTGGAAGCAGGTAGTTACAGGTTTCTTGGACCTCCTGAAGAAAGCTATTGAAGAACTAATTAAGAGCCAAAGAAAACATTGCCTAACAAAAAGTTAGCTGTAGCTGTGAGACAAACGCAAAACAACAAATAAAGAAGATGGAAGCCTGGTAACTTTGCTGAAGAATTCTATGCAATAAAAGGCTTGAATGAATTAATTTCTAAATAGGATCCTTCCAGGGAATATTATATAAAACATGCTAGTAAGTGCATTATGCATTTATACATACTTAGACCTATTAAGAATTGTACAGAAAATACAAATGCATTTTTTTGATGAGCAAGAGATTTAAAAGAGTAAAATTACTTAAAAGGTACTTAGGAAACATTTGCAAGTTTTGTTGCATGCACTGACTTTGAACTCTGATCTCTGTGGGCAATGCATGCCTTCACTGTATAAGAAGCAGAGGGGTCTAAATTACAGATTGTATGACAGCCATAAGTTATTGTGGGCGCTTATATATATTCTGCAATATGCTAAGTTTTCCCATGCATTTGAACTCCACAACTCTCTGAAATAAGTGTTATTTTATCATCTTGATTTTCCATTTGAGGAAACGTGGCCACAGGATGCATAAGCAACCTGTCCAAATCACACAGCTAGAAGTGGTGTAATTTACACCTGTACCCAAAAAGTTGAGTTTCTGAGTTGGTGTTCATAATTACTACACTCTACTTCCTCATTTAAACCAGTGAACATACACTTGCTAATTTCTCTGCCCTTCAACAAAAATTTAAATAAATATTTACTGATGACCTTATATAGGATGTACAGAGCATAAAGAATACACATTAACAGAATTGCCCTCTGAAAATATGCTCTGTAGAAAAGAGAAAGAAGCCATTGGAAAGTCAATGTCACAGGAAATACAGTAGAGATAAAATCTTATATCGCATGTTAGAAATCACAGAAAAGAAAAACGGTTGCTAGTTTGGAAAGTCCCAGGTGTGGCCTTCAAGCATGCAATATGTCACAATAGGAAACAGGGTACAGATGGAAGCAAAGTGTGCAAACTGCTAGAGTTTTGGAACCAGAAGACAAAAACATGTCATGTAACCACTCATGAACTTTATTTTATTTTAATCCACAAAATGGGTATAAAATAAAGGCTGGCTTTGGGTCCAGGGCTGCAGTTTAGGCAGGAGGTGATGGTTCATTATACTGGCTGCTTGTGACAACAATTCATTATGAAATTTTGGGCATTCACTCTGATTGGCTCATGTAAATGCTAGACAAGTTACTAACTATTCTGAGGATCACCTCTGCTTACATTATAGGATTTTTAGGTGAATATACCTCAGATAGTATATGTTAAAGTACTTTATACAACACGTCAATGATAATGGTATGTTTGCTCAGGAAGAATTTTGTCAATTTGCAATTTAAAACAGCTTGCAGGTATACTTCATGATATCAAAACCTTGACTTTAATTCCCCAGGGCCTATCTGCTATAAATGATGAGATTCTGTACTTTGTGAACTCACTTACCTACATAACTAAAGACAGGGACCATGATTTGTAGCAGGGACTGTGAAATAATTTGCATGAATCAGATTCCTGTTCTTGGCAATTTTAACTAAGAATATTAGAATGAATTTGTCAGTTGGTAGAGAAACAGAAAAGGAAATTAGAATGACAACCAAAATACAAAACAAAACCCAGAATACAATCCAGCCTGCTGTTAATTACCTGAGTCACGCTTAAGGGGAGGACACTAGAGTGAAAGTTCCCACATATTGCCAAGTTCCCCAGGGCTTCCTTGAGTCTAGAACCTTTCGCAACTTGATCTTGAGTAAGCTCCAACCTTGTCAACATTTAGTTCTTAAATATGTGTGGACTGCTTCTTAATATCTCTAACAACATACTATTTTAATTTGATCTATTTTTGATTACTTTTATCCTTACAGCAAAATTATCCAAATCAACATAAATTACTTATCCAATATTATATTCCAGTATCTAGCAAAGTGCCTTGCATACAATAGGCAAATATCTAAAAAGAAAATACCTATGCTAAAACCCCCAAAGCCCTTGTTTTGTGAGTTTTAAATTGTCAATACATTCTTTCATATATGTGCATATTGAAGAAAAATAAATTTATGAAATAGAGAGGAATCTTACAATTCATTAAGGTAAAAATTTTGTCTTTTCAAAATGTCTCCAAGTGACATAATTTTCCCCTACAGACATATGAATTGACCTAAGAACTTCTTTTTTTTTACTCTTTTAAAATACATATCGTAAATTGCCCTTAGACAGCATTGATATTCCCGTTTGAGTTGATAAAAAACCTTTGTAGTTCACTGCCATCTTCATTGTGCATGAAATGTGACTATATGGAATATACTGTGACTCTAGGAGCAATAATGTATTACCTTGAGGCTTACATAGATCAAAATCTGATGGTTAGATTGAGAGATAGGATAAAATGGAGGTTGAACAAAATTATTTTTAGTTGCGGTTTCTTGACTTGACAGAATAAAGTTTTATGACTATTTGGTCTATTTTATAGTGAGTATCATGCATCAGTCAAGAAAGCTGATGGCCAACTTACTACACTACTGGCTCTAATAATGTGTATTCATCTCTTTTCATTTTCCATGATAGTATTTTGTCATTTTAAAATTCCATCTTTATTATAATCCACCTAAGCATATTTTTTATCACCACAATACTTCCCACAATGTCTTGTTAGTAACTTATCTCTGATATATATAGTTCATTAAATGATTCATATTTCAGTCCTGGTAATAACCCAGGGAATGTAAATCTTGAATGAAATAATTTACAGAGAATATTATAAAACTCATTATACACGAAGAATGAGAACTATGTTTATATAGATTTACTATTTATTCCTAACTGAGGGTGGCTTTCTACCAATGTTAATTATCCCTTTTGGTTTTTAATTGAATTCCTAAGTTTTAGCTTGGCACAAGACTACTCGGCAAATTACTACATTCTCCAGCTTCTTTTGAAGCTCTCTGTGAGTGGAGATAATGTGAACTACTTCTATGTAGTTCTCTTAAGAGGGGATTTTGTCCTTTCCTCCCCGAGTGAGATATAAGAATGATTGCAAGAGCTCAAGCAACTTCTGGAATCCAGAAGTTAGAAACTGCGTGCTGAGGATGACAGGGCTGCCCTATGAGCCATATCTGGCTAAAATATACCATCAAAGAGAGATATATGAAATTTCAAAGCTTCTATATTTTTGGGTCTTTTTGTTATAGCAGCTCAGACTATATTCCAACAGTATAGTAACATTTTAAAATTCAATTTCCATTTTATGCCTCCATTATTTCCTCATGTTCGTTCCTCTTAAAGAGGCTATTCCCATTTGTTCAGCTGAGAAAGCCTTAATTCTTATTCTTTTTAGACTTGATACTTGTCTTTCTTCATCTACTATGGGTTCTCTTCTATGTTTCGTAAGCACTGTGGTCACCCAACTTTCTGTCGTGATTTAAGGGCATTTAAAAATAAGCTATAGCCCTTTTAATTTGCATATTGATGGAAGTAAGGAAATGTAATTCATTTCTATATTTCCATCCTCAGTCCTTAGCACATTGCTTGGCACATGCTATGTTTCAAGAACTGTGTTTTGGATGCATGAACACAGAAAAACCTCCAAAAAGGTAACCTAAACCAGAGAAAAGCAGCCTGGGGATCTTGGGTGGGGAGGGAGGAGCTACCTCACTGCTGGGCTTCCCTAAGGACTGAAGAATAAGGGAGAACACCAGAAATTGAAGGCTTGATTGTTCTGCATCTGTGCCTCAGGGTGGGTTTATTTTTTTCCCTTAATTTTAATTTTAATTTTTCAGTGCCAGCTGGCAGAGGTCACTCCTCCCTTACCAGCTGCCTGCCTGAGCTGCTGGCCAGCTGCCAGCAGCTGTGCTGTGGAAAGAGAGCCCCCAGTACCCAAGGCAGACCACTGAATATCACTTCTGTAAGCTTCCTTGATAACTCCCCTTTCTTAACATCTAACCTTGCAAGTTAGTTATCCTTTGAACAGACAACTTTCTTCAAGAATTGAAGTGGATGTAGCTCTCTAAAAAAAGACTTAGTGGATATCAACTTTATTTCATGACCTTGTTTATATATTCTAGTCAAACTACATATTTTTGTTTGTGATGCTCACGTATGGAAAGGTGTTCCAGGACCTAAATATCATAACAAAAATAGGCATCTCAGTTGAGTGATTGCTTGTTTTCTCATTGCTTTTCCTGGTAAGCAAGATGGTTCAAGAAACTCTTCTCCCTCTTTTTTGGGTTTGAGTTTATATTCTTGCTCCTATGAGTAGTGACCATAAGTTGTCACCTAATGGAATTAGTTCAGTGACCCCTACAAACTAAATTAACACTCTCTATCCAGTTTCTACTGGATATGTGCCTAAATCACAGTTGGGCACCTTGTTAGCTGCCTCAGTTAAGAGTTCAGTGAAAGAATGAGCCATCCTCGCCTTTCATCCCTAGGGATTGTCTCTTAGTGTACTAGAGGCTCATTAGCAGCTTTGTAACACTGAGATTGCCCACAGTATACTTATTCTAATAGGTTTTCTTACTTTGAGACATGGTAAATGTCTATTGCAAATCCTGATGACATTTAATTTTCAAATTATCTTCTGTATTTGTTTGCAATTTACTCATAATATATGCATAATTCCAATCTGTTGAAATATTGATTCTGATTTATGATTTAGTAAATTAAGGAATGGTTGGGTTGCATATTAAACTTTGGATGTGACTCACAATATATTACATTTATATTACCCTTTAGAGTTGCACAAAGTCCTTCCATAAACATTATCTATGAGCATAATGGGGAAAAGAATCATGTTTAATTTATTTTAAATCCTTAGGGATATAACCCAATGCTAGTGCATGAAAGATACATAATACAGAGTTTTTAGTGAACAATAAGTCAAAGAGGTGACAGTCTTAAAATCTACCCACAAATTAGTTGATACTTCTTGTATTTGTTTTCTATTGATGCTGTGATAAATGACCACAACGTAAATGGATTAAAACAGCACAAATTTAATATCTCACATTTCCTGAATTTAGAAGGCCAAAATGGATCAAAAATCAAGTAAGAGCACCAGCTTTCCAGAGGTTTGAGTTGACAATCTGTTTCCTTGCCTTTTCTAGCTTCTAGAGGCTGCCTTGCCTGGGCTTGGCCTCACTCTGACCTCAGCTTTTGTCATCTCATCTCCTTCTCTGACTCTTGACTCCCCTGCTGTCTCTTATTAGAACCTTTTGTGATTACATTAAGCCTGCTTGGATTATCCAGGATCATCTCTCCATATCGAGATTCTTAACTTAATCACATCTGCAAAGTTTCCTTTGCCATGTAAAACATAGCATAGATCTCGGAGATAAGAAAGTGGCATCTTTTGTGGGGGATGGGAGGCATTATTTAGCCTACCACACTCAAGAGGTGCAGTCTAACTCCCCTCCCCTTGAATATGGACTGACCTTAGTGAATTGTCTGAGGAGTAGAGTACAGTTTAGTGACACTACAGGACTTTTCAGGTTAGGTTATTTCAGTCAATACAGTTTCTACCTGGCTCTTTTTCTCTTGGGTTTTGAAACCCTAAGCTACAGTATAAGAAGTCTGGTTTCTTTGAAGTTGCTGTGTTAGAGAGGCCATCTACACACATGGTGAGATCATCCAGAGAGATGATCAAGAGTCAAGAGGTGTTCTAGCCCCCAGATGTTTGAGTCTTCTAATTCTAGACACTAGACATGTAACTGCTTGAGTGAGGAAGACAATCACTCACATGCCTAGTGTCTAGGATAAGAAGATTCATCGTTAAGATGACTCCAGTCCCAGCCATCAACTGACTACAACCATAGAAAGACTTGAGAAAGACTGCTGCCTGAGGCTAGGCAGAGAAAAATGTGTGAATAAAATCAATTAAAGGTATTGTTTCAAGCTAACATTTTAAGGTAATTTGTTATGGAGCAATAGATAATCAGAAAAACAGAAAATATTTTTCTAACTTTAAAGATGAGAAAACAAAATTTAAAGATATCAGCGTATAGAAACATTCATGAAGCAAACCCAAGTTAGAGAAGAATTAGATTAACATCGAAAGTACTAGACAGGATCCTGGCCAGATCTCTGAAGTCCACGTTCTAACGTTTGCTTGTTGTGTGACTTTAAGTATGATTCTTAATATCTCTGTGTCTCAATCTCCTTATCTGTAGAATGATAATAATAATAGTACCTACTTCATAGGTATATTCTGACTATTAAATGGTATAATGTAGATAAACATAAAAGAGTACCTGAAATTATTAATGCCACCAAATTATAAGCTGTTTTTTAGTGTTTCATTATAAATTTAGTGTATTTCTTAGAGTTACCAATTTCCTTTCCAAATAGCATTAAAATCAACTCATGAATGTTCAAGAATATTTTATGAAGATGTCCCAGTTTTCTGGGTTCTTCCTCTAATGTCCCATTCAGAAATTTGAGGGGGCATGGGAAACTTCCCAAATGAATGGCATCTTTGGCTGGAAGCAACTCTAATTTGAATATCTATTGGGCATAATTTGGATATTCTAAAGCTTATTACTAATGTCCTACACTTTTTCTAAACCCATAGAGAGACTATTTCTTATGGAAAATCCTCTCGTCAGCGAATCAATTCTCAATTACCATTGAACTTTCTCCCACCATCTGCATATCTTCAAATGTCTGTAACTCCTTCCATTTGCCTTCTTACCTTCCACCTTCTTACCTTAAGATATACCCTAGAACTTAAAGTATAATAATAATAAATAAATAAAAATTTAAAAAAGATATTCATCTATGATCAAGAAAAAAAAAGCAAAAAACAGGTAACCAGGTTGCTGGCAGTAAAGGATCTAAGGAATCCTGTGTCCCCACTGTCCTAAACATTTATCAGCAAACCTCTTACATATCCCCAGTTGGTTTCACCTCTTATAACACTTTGCCCTTATTTCAATAATTGTAGTTTCTTAAAATTCTCAACTGCTCCAGCACTTTTCTTTTCCTCGAATAAATGGCACCAACATCTAAGTCACAGAAAAATATAAAATTCATGCACTCTTACATGGTCTTATTTTCCTCACCGGGAAACTCTCAGGTATCAAGTCAGCCAGCCATTGTTGGCAGACACATGCAATATTTAAGCCCAGCCAATATCTTCTCAGGCAGTCGTGACAAATTCATGTCTTTCTAGGGAATTTACTACATTTAAAAGAAGTTTAACTTTCTCCTTGTGGTTTAACCCATCATTAGAACTCCTCCAAAAAGGCCCACAGTTACAGAAAGAAAAAAACAGGCATCTGTCCAAGATTTCTTCATTTTTGTTTTTCTTTTTCTTTTCTTCTGTGTTTGCAATCTCATTACCTCTGCACCCGTCGACACACACTCTTCACAGTCATGGCTCCACAGGTCAGCTCAAGACTCTGACCTGTTTCAAAGCAATAATCTATTTGTGCACAGAATGAAAATCTTATTAGTGAGGTTGGATGTTTTTCTTCTTAGGTACTTCTTTCTGTGTTCCGGAGTCTGATAAATCATTTCTTCGGACACTAAACTCTTTAGTGAGAATTTTTTTGAATCACCAGTTGACCGTGGATTTTCTCGTGTACTCTCTAACTTGAACCACACATTCTACTATCAAGACAAATCCCAGCTGGTAGCAAACAGAGATCTTCCTGAGAATTTGAGCTAGCTAAAGTTGAGAACAAACAAAATGCTTTCTTGATTCTTGGTATTAATAAGAATGGAAACCTAAAGTTGACAAAGATTTGGTTGAGAAAAGCTGTGTAATGAGGTTTTGCTTTTGCCCTATTTCTCCTAAGTGAAGAATGACAAAGTATTGAGAGTGAAATTAGTCTCTTCATTTATTGATTTGGCTATTAAAAAGGAAGAGATTTTAGGGATGTCAAAGAGTAAAATCAAAATGGGATGTGTAAAGAAGTTTTTAGAAAAACAGAATGGATGCAGATATTCAATGACTGCTTGAGACCTAACAAGAAATACAGCTATTGGCTGGGTGTGGTGCCATATGCTCATCATCTCAGCCCTTTGAGGCTGAGCTGGGAGAATTGCTTGAGACCAGGAGTTCAAGTCCAGCAACATAGCAAGACTTGATGGTGCATACCTGTAGTTCCAGCTACTTGACTGGGTGAGGTGGAAGGATCACTTGAGCATAGGAGGTCAATGCTGCAGTGAGCTCTAATGATGGCACTGCACTCATCTGAGTGATAGAACAATATCTGGCCTAAAGAAAAGGAAGAAGAGAAGAGAAGAGAGGAGAAGAAGAGAAGAGAGGAGAAGAAGAGAAGAGACGAGAAAAGAAAAGAAAAGGAAAGAAAAGAAAAGAAAAGAAAAGAAAAGGAAAGAAAAGAAAAGAAAAGAAAAGAAAAGGAAAGAAAAGAAAAGAAAAGAAAAGAAAGAAAAAAGAAATCCAGCCAAGAAGAGGGTCCCTGTGGTGTAGGTAACTAAGACAAATTTTAATAGTCATACTAAATATTTAAGTGATTTCTCTTTTGTGTTGTTTTGTGATTGTTGTTATTTATCAAAAATAGCAGTGGAAGTTCATATTAAAGCTGAGTATCCCAAATTTGATTATCTGAAATCTGGAATGCTCCAAAATCTGAAACATTTTGAGGACCAATCTGATACTTAAAGGAAATTCTCTTTCAAATTTGGGATGTATGGCCCAGCAGGGTGGCTCATGCCTGTAATTCCAGCATTTTGGGAGGCCGAGGCAGGTGAATCCCTTGATGTTAAGAGTTTGAGACAAGCCTGGGAAACCTGGTGAAATTCCATTTTTACTAAAAGTAGAAAAAATTAGCTAGGCATGGTGATACATGCCTGTAATCCCAGCTACTCGGGAGGCTGAGGCAGGAGAATCACTTGAACCTAGGAGGCAGAGGTTGTAGTGAGCTGAGATTGTGCCACTGAACTCCAGCCTGGGCAACAGAGTGAGACTCCATCTGAAAAAAAAAAAAAAAATTGGGCTGCTTAACCAGTAATAGTAATGCAAATATTCCAAAATCTGAGAAAATCTTAAATCCAAAACACTTCTTGTCCCAAGTTTTTGCATAAGAGATAGTCAACTTGTACCACAAACCTTGTTGGTGGAGCTTTGGGAAATGGGAAAAAAAGATCGAAACATTCAGAAGTGGCCAAGTGACAGAGGAAAGGCAGCCACTATAGAAAGTAAAATAAGTGCAAATAAATAATATATTTGAAACGAAAATTTGGTAGAAAACATAAACATGAGAGTAACTTCTTTAGAAGTCTCACCAACATTTATGAAATTCTTTGACTTTTATAATTACAATGGAATGGGCCTCTAGCAACTTTCTTTGGATATTAAAGGGAATGTTAATCAAGAAGTGTGGAATAATTTGCTTGTCATTACAAATTTTTATTCCAGTTTAGATATTGCTCCAAAGCTTAACAGCCATCTAAAATGAAGAAGTTCTCAATCTGAGTTCAATGTGTTCTCTCATAATTACTATTTTCTCCAGTATTTCTTGTCAATCAATAGCACTTGCACACATCTGGAAGAAGTCATCTTTCATTTTCCTTTATCATTTCCTACATCAAGGCATCAGGCTGTATAGGTTCTAATTTTTTTTTAATTTTTATGGGTTTATGGAGTACAGTACATTTTTGTTCCATAGATATAGTAGAGAAGTCTTGGTTTTTAGCATAACCATCACCCTAACAGTACACATTGCACCGAATAGGTAATTTCACATACCTCACCCACCTCCCACACTCCCACCTTTTGAAGTCTCCAATTTTATTTTTTCATGAATTATGTCCATGTGTATAATGTATACTGTATATACATATACACATATATGTATAATCTGTGTGTGAGTATGTGTGTGTGTATGTGTGTGTATAACATTTTCTTTATTCAATTATCCATTGATGGACACTTAGGTCTATTCTATAATTTTGCTATTGTAAATAGTGATGCTGTAAATATATGAATACAGGTGTCTTTTGGATATGATCCTTTATTTTCCTTTGTGTATAAATTCAACAGTGGGATTGCTGGATCAAATGGTAGCTCTATTTTTAATTATTTGAGAAATATCCATATTATTTTCATCAGAAGTTGTACTAATTTATATTCCCATCAACAGCGTATAGGCATTCCCTTTTCTTTGCACCCTCACCAACATCCATCGTTTTTTGACTTTTTAATAATAGCCATTCTGACTGCTGTAAGAGGATATCTCACTGTGATTTTAATTTGCATTTCTCTGATGATTAGTGATGCTGAGCCTGTTTTCATGTTTGCTGACTGCTTGTATGTCTTCTTTTGAGAAAAATGTTCATATTCTTTGCCCACTGTTTAATGGGGTTATTTGTTTTTTCTTGTTGAGGTGTTTGAGTTCCTTGTAGATTCTAGGTATTAGCCTTCTGATGGATGTAGAGTTTGCAAGTATTTTCTCCCTTTATGCAGATTTTCTGTTTACTCTGATGATTACATTTTTGCTGTGCAGAAGCTTTTTATAAAGTTTAATTAAGTCTCATTTGTCTATTTTTGTTTTTGTTGCATTTGAGAACTTAGTCATAAATTTTTTGCCTAGACCAATGTCCAGAAGAGTTTTTCCTAGGTATTCTAATATGTTTTATGTCAGGTCTTATATTTAAGTGTTTAAGCCATCTTGAGTTAATTTTTTATATGGTAACAGATAGGTTTCATTCTTCTACGTATGGCTATCCAATTTCCCCGGTACCATTTATTAATTGGATCTCTGTTCCTCAGTGTATACTTTTGTCAGCTTTGTCAAAGATCAGTTGGTGATAAGTGAGTAACTTTATTTCTGGAATCTCTATTCTGTCCCATTGATCTGTGTCTGTTTTTATACCAGTACCACACTGTTTTGGTTGCCTTAGTCTCATAGTATAACTTGAAGTCTGGTATATTATACCTCCAGCTTTGTTCTTTTGGTTAAGATTGCTTTGGTTGTTTGGGCTTTTTTTGTTTCCTATGAATTTTAGGATTATTTTTCTTAATTCCATGAATATAATGTCAATGATTAGATAGAAATTACATTGAACCTGTAGATTGTTTTGGGCAGTATGGTTAATTTAACAATATTGATTCTTCTAGTCCATGAGCATGGGAGATTTTTTCATTTGTGTATGTCATCTATGATTTCTTTCAGCAGTATTTGGTAGTTCTTCTTGTAGAGATCTTTTACCTCCTTGGTTAATTGTATTCCAAGTTTTTAATTTTTTCATAGCTATGGTAAATGGGATTGAGTTCTTTATTTGGTTCTCAGCTTGACTATTATTGATATATAAAAATGCTACTGATTTTTGTATGTTGATTTTGTATCCTGAAGCTTTACTGAAGTCATTTACCAAATCTAGAAGTCTTTCATAGAGGTCCTTATGGTTTTCTAGTTCTAAAATCACATCTTCAGCAAACAGATCTATCTTCACTTCCTCTTTTCAAATTTGGACGCCTTTGATTTCCTTTGCCTGATTGCTCTAGCTGGGACTTCCAGTACTAAGTTGAATAGAAGCAGATGGGCACCCAGAATGGTGCCATGCTACAGTTGTCCAGTGCCAGGAAGCCAGTTGGACTTCACATGAGTTAAAGCACTTTCTCTCTGTGATCTCCAGGCAGCTTCCTATGCCAGGTAGAGGCCTGTGAGGGTTCAGGGGCTCTCTTGTAGCTGGATTGTAAAGGTCTGTGGTGGAAATGTGGAGCTCTGGAGGTGTCTCACTTATTCCTTCCCTGGGCTAGGAAGCAGCTCCAGTCCCCAACAATCCTGGCTGAGGAGGCAACCCTGCTTCCCTGTCCTTCACAGTTTGTATTTTTTATTGCCTCTCTGTTGAATCCCAGTGTTCCCTCTCAGATGATCTGTTCAAAGTGTGAATATCTACTAAATATTTTGGTTCATCTCTGTGGATGAGACAGACCCCAGCTGTTTCTAGTCAGCTATCTTGAACCTCTCCCCCTAACTATTTTCTGATTCTACTTCTTAATAGCTTTCAAATCTCCGTCCAGCTCATCATGCCTTCCCACTCTCTCATGGATAGCTTTAATTATCACCTGGTGCTATGGACCAAATGTTTGTTTTTCTTCCCCACCCCAAGCCTTATATGTTAACTTTCTAATCCCCAGGGTGATGGTATTTGGAAGTGGGACTTTTGAGAGGTGATTAGATTTGATGAGGTTATGATGGTGAAGCCCTTATGATGAGAATAAGTCAGTTATCAAAAGAAGAAGAGACAGGAGATTTGTTTTTCTGTGTACACACAGCAAGGAAATGACATGCTAAGATATAACCAGGAATCTAGGCCGCACCAAGAACCTGACCACACTGGAAACGTAATCTCCAGCCTCACTTCCTGCATTCAGAGTTATAAGAAATAAGTGTTTGTTTTGTAAGCTACCCAGTCTTATAGTAGTCTGATCTAAGACACTTTGTTACTACATCAGCCCCTAGAAATCCATGCCACCTGTTATTTTGTCCCTTTATGAATCATTCTAGATCTTGCTTTGAGGGTAATCTTTACACAGCACAATTTGATTATCTGTTTCTTAAGTGTTGAGCCAAATTATTGAGTACTTACTATGTATTAGTCTCGATGTCTTGCTCTTTTCCTATGTAAATTAATATATTTATCACAACACAGTATGAAGTAGAGGCTGCTATTACAACTTCAAGGAGTATGCTAAAGGGAAAAGAAGCAATGTTCTCAATCCCAGTATTGAAGCACAAAAATACAGCATTTTTAATTGCAACCCTAAACAATAATTCCTAATACTACTTTTTGCTAGAATTCCATATATTTTACAAATACATTTCTTTATAATTTCTTTCATTGACTCCTTGTCTCTTCCCCTTTGCCACTGTAGTCACCAGTTTATAAACCATAACATTTAAGCTTCTGTGCTTTGCATTTAATTTCCCCTCTAGCCAACTTCCTACTCATTCTATAAAGCTCATCATGTATGTCCCTTTCTACAAGGAACCACTCTCCCCCCACAAACCTTGTCCATGTTAATTCCTTTCCTCTGGTCTTCCAAAGCACCCCTTGCTTATTTCTTACAACACTAGGTTGTCATTGCTTTTTTCTGTCTGTCTCCCTGACAGTTTGTGAGTGCTTTGAGCCCAATGGCTGTGTCTTGGCATTCTCTGGCAGATAGCCTAGTATCTCACTCATAATTTTCCATAAATGTTCACTGAATGAATCAACTAAGATTCTGTGTGGTAAGCACTGGTCATTCTTTCCTAGCAGTAGATACTGTAGTTTTATAATCCCATATTTTCCCAGTTATCCTGATAAAGAAATTCAACATTTCAAATACAGTTTTGTTGTTGTTCTTCTTCTTTACCTAAGAAGTTTTACAGGTTACTGTAGTTTTATAATCCCATATTTTCCCAGTTATCCTGATAAAGAAATTCAACATTTCAAATACAGTTTTGTTGTTGTTGTTCTTCTTTACCTAAGAAGTTTTACAGGTATGTATAGTTTTAGAATTTTTTTTTTTTTTTTTTGCATTTTAAGTAATAGTGCCTATTCTTCTGGAACACACTTTGCCTAAGCCTCGAGACTTGAGACTATAGAACTTATAAAAATTTCATTCTACTATTAAACTTTGCAATGTAATTTTCAAAGTGCAAACAGAATCCAGGAGTTATATTTAGTTTCTAAATTGGCATTTAGTTGAAGCATAGTATTGAAAATTGTCTTTCAATTATCTGTTAGCTTGTCAGCTGGTATGTGTTCAATGACTTCGAGGTATAATATCTGCTACCGTAGTAGCTTAACTACCTTAAAAATGATCTATGACTAGTGGAATTCAATTTTGTATAGAACAAGTGTCTTCTTATATAATAATGATGATAAAATACTGCTCCTTTATATTAAGAATATAGTAAAAGGAACTGTGAGGTTTTTTATTCATAAAGGAATAGAGTTTAACAAAGGGCTTTAGGGTCATAATATATTAATAGGTAACAATATATTCATTTTCTTTATCTAAATAATAATTACATATTTTATGAGTTCAATCATCAGCCTAGGAAAACCTATTCAGTAGCAATACTTGGAAATGTGTATTTTTTATTTTATATTAATTAAATCATGCCAGGTATGATACAGGTTGCCAAGATTAACAAATTTTTCAGCTATTAATTTTTATACCTGTTTATAAAACAGGAGGTACTTCAAATTTTCTTAACTTGATACTTATCATTTTAATTGTAAAGACCAAATGTCAAGTTGTCATTACAGGAATAGTTAACAAAGCAATTTTTAAAAAAGCAAAAACTCTTGCACCTTATACAGCCTATTCATATTGCAATATTCTGGCATAGATTTTAGAATAAAAGCATCATCTTTCCTGATTGTTGTATTGTTACTTTAGAAGAGAGAAAACACAACACTAGTATTAAGAAGAATAAACCTAAGTTTATGTATGTTTTATAAAATGGCTTCTCAGAAATATTTATAGCATTAAAAATTATTTTTTATTTCACTCTTAGAGAAATATGTTTCTATTTTGTCATTGTTGCCATAATGACCTTATTAGTACTGAGGGAAAATGGGGCAGTTTACTACTTTGCTATGGCTGCCACAACAAAATACCACAGACTGGCCAATTTTATAGACATTTATTTTCTCAGACTTCTGGAGGCTAGAAATCCAAGATCAAGGTACAGACAAGTTTGGATTCTTCTGAGACTCTCTCCTTGGCTTGCAGATGATCACTCTTTCACTGTGTCTTCACACGACCTTTTCCCTGAGTGTGTCCACTCCTAGCATCTCTCTTTATATCCTAATCTTCGTACAGGGACATCATCCTAAAGCCTTACCTTAACTTCATTGCCTCTTTAAAGGTCCTACCTCGAGATATATTCACATTCTGAGACACTGGGGGTTAGAACTTTAGCATAAACATTTTTGAGGACGTAACTCAGCATGTAACAAGTAGTGTCAACAGATCAACATAAGTCACATTGTGTGATCTCTTTCCCTTTTATGTTTTGCAATTTAAATTATTTTTATAAGAAAAAATATTTGGGATATCTGTAAATAGCTATATTGAAAAAGTCTGTGGTTTTCTCCTTCCAAGTGTGTATAGGTTTGATTTATTAAGGATAATGGATCTCATTTAAATTATAATTATATTGTCATATCACCTATCTTTATGTAATGGTGCCTTTTCCTTATGGTTTCTGTGTAATTGTCTGCACATTACAAATTAACTTTATTAGGACCATTACATGATGTTAGCTTTTTGCTCTGTGACATAATCAATGGCAAAAGAAGAATTCAATGTGATTACTATATTGAATAATATGTTTAAGGATAATATACATCTCATGGACGCAGAGGAATCAAACTAGTAATGAAAAATTTTCCTCATGTGAAGTCTCTAAATATAAATCTGAATGCTATTACATTGGTTAAATCTGATTTCCCAGAAAACAGAGGAAAAACTCTAAAAGGATGAGATTTCTTTTTAGGGAAATAGAAAATGTAATAGATGAGTGGTTTTTTAAAACTTCAATAATGTGTTCACTATATAGTGCATTTAAAATTGGGTTATTTTAAAATTTGTGGTTATTTACTTAGTAATTGAATTAAGTAAATATCTTCCATCAAAAGTGATGACAATAGTTGATTCATTCAAAGGGCATATCCATGTAGAACTACATAAAACTGAAATTTGTGGTATTAGCTCAGTACAAAACAGCATATTATGAAGTGGCATCATAGAGGGGCTGGAAAATACACATGTAACTCAGTGTTTGATCTACCTGACATGACTAGACAAAGACCTCCTATTGTTCTTTATTTCCCATCCCTGTTAGGGGATGGCCACGACTTTATGATTTCAGATACTATTTAGTCTATGTTGCATATATTTTTCTCTACCAAGGCTACTATTTTTTGCATCAGTAGTGTTTTAATAAGTAATGTCCTTCTGAAAAATATATATGGATTTCTATAAATCATTACTCATGGTTGAACCATTAAATATGTACCATCTTTGTAGACAGGCATCTAAGGTACTAAGGGAAACCACTTACTCTCAAGTTCCTGAGATCAGCAAAGGAAGACAGAAAAGCAAACTAACTTTGCAAGACAATATTTTAACTGCAAAATTAGAGGTAAATATGTGCTTAGAGTCAAAGGCTAAGGATAATTAATTCAGGCCCAGGAGTCAAGTTGATGGGTAGTGTCTGGGTAGATTTCCCAGAAGATGACAACACTGGAAATAAATTTTGAAGGGATTAAGTGTCAGTAAAGAATGAAGCATTCTCAGTGAAAAAGTATTGAAAGCTTCTGATCTTTATCTATTAGAGCATGTTCCAAATTTGAAGATAAAAGTTGAAATAGGAAGAAGAAGGGGCAACTCCTTGGACACTGAGGCTACAGACAGAAGTGAGGCCCCTTTGATAAAGAATCTTATGCACCCTAATAAGGTATTTAAATGTTATCCTATAGGCGATGGAAGTCTGGAGAGGTTGGTTCTGGGGATAATATTTTTAGAAGATGTTGTCTGCAATACAAACTTAGCAGTTTCAAACCGCATACATTTATTATTCCATAGTTGTCATGGGTCAGAGTCCACACTTGGCTTATGACCAAGTCCTCTGCTCAGGGTCTCCCATGGCTGCAAAGAAGGTGAAAACACACAAGAGTGTGTTTGCATTTGGATGCTTAACTAAGGAAAAGTCCACTGCATTCAGATTCCTTCAGGTTTATTCAGTTTTTTTATACAATGCATTTCCATGTCCTTCTGTAACTGAAGGTCCCAGCTTTTTACTAGCCATTGCCTGGAGGCTAACTTCAAATTTTAGAGGCTACCCTCACAACTCTGCCATGTGGCCTTCTGCATAGGTAGTTTGTAACATGACTGCTTGTTTCTTCAAAGACAGCAGGAGAATCTCCCTGTCTCCTTTCTGCTGAAACGGAGTCCTATGTATCATAAAACGGTGATAGGGCAATATCCCATCACCTTTGCCATATTCTATTGGTTAGAATAAAGGCACAGCTTTTATCCACACTTTGAAAGAGCACATGATATACAGGTTTGCAATAAAGAAAATAACAAACACAATGTAGAATAGACCAGAACTACTTCTATTACCCAGACCAAGAACAACAGCATTACCTATGAATTTATTGGAAATTTAAATTCTCATGTTTCACCCCAGATCTAACGAATCACAAACTTTAAGAGCAAGCCCGGTGTTCTGTGTCTTAACAAGTTCTTCAGGTAATTCTCATACCTGCTAAATTTTGAGGACCACTGATTCAATGACAAATCTTCTTGTTCCCCTATGAATAAGGTTTGATATATCATCTGGAGGAAAGAAAGAAACATATCCTTTCTTTTATGGGGAAAAAAAATGAGCTGGGGAAAGTTTCCAAAATCAGGTTGTCTCCTCCAGAATTAATAGGAATTATAGTTACAAAAAAAGAGTAAGAAGAGAACCTAAAATAAATAAATAAAAGAGTAGGTGAAGCTAGATTCAAATGGTTAAAAACAGTAGTTCACGACAAAGAATGGGAATTTGAGGAAGTAGATACTGAAAGCAACTCCTGAGCTAAATTACAGGAAAATGCAATGAATTTTTATCAGTTTTCTATATTTAGGGACCTTGCTTAAACATTAGTGATAGGATTGGGAGTGTAAAAAGAATAGATGCTGGTGTTTTTATCAAGAGTCTATTGAATGAAACAGCTATGGGCTGAGAAATATTCACACCCAAGGGACAGCTAGAAGAAAACATCATCACCTGGCATGGTTTGGCTGTGTCCCCACCGAACTCTTATCTTGAATTCCCATGTGTTGTGGGAGGGAGGTGATTGAATCATTGTGGCAAGCCTTTCCCATGCTGGTCTCGTGATAGTGAATAAGTCTCATGAGATCTGATGGTTTTGAAAAATGAGAGTCTCCCTGCACAAGCTCTCTCTCTTTGCCTGCTGCCATCCATGCAAGACATGACTTGCTTCTCCTTCCCTCCTGCCATGAGTATGAGGCTTCCCCAGTCACATGGAACTGTTAAGTTCAATTAAACCTCTTTATTTTGTAAATTACCCAGTCTCAGATGTGTCTTTATCAGCAGCATGAAAATGGACTACTACAGTACCTGTACTGTTAACTAAAACGAGAGAGAACAGGAATCTTGGAAGCTTAGGAAAGAAAGATTTAAAAAATAAATAAAATATTCAAGAGTGCTGCATACCACAGGGCAGTTGTATTGGAACACATTAGTTGGAGATACAGACCTAATTCAAACTGTTTAAAGCAATAAATATCCGCATTAATAATTTATTTTTCATATTAATGAGAAATCTGGCATAATGGCTGACTGGTTCATTCATAACAAGTTCATATTTCTCTCCCTGTCTCCCTATCTCTCTTCTTGTTTTTTCTTAGAAGATCTAGAGTGATCTATTATTCCTGGGAAGAACAGGGGAAGGATGTACTTCTCTCTTTCCTCCAGCATCCATATACATTTTGGAAAAAGACTCTGTTTGGTCCTACTTAGATCACATGACCACTTCAAAAGGATGACATATTTCTACTGGCTGGCCTGGGTCATATGCTCACTGTTGCAAGAAGATAGAAAAGACTAATTGGTATTAGACCACAAATATTGTCAGTAAGGTAATTCCTGAGAGGTATCTATTGGTTTTGATGGCAGAGCAATTTAGGTAGAGGATCTGGTATCAAAGCAAGATTTTGCAGTGGTTAACATGTAAAGAAAAGAAGGTGATAGTAATCATTTCATGTTCTGCCTGTGGTGTCATGACCATTGAAATTGCTTCCTTTTTCTGTGTTTTTGAATTTTTATTTGTATTCTTTTTAATTCAATTGTTTACATAGAAGTTCGTCAGTGAGCCCTTTACCCAGGTTTTCTGATTTTCAGTTCTGATTCAGCTCTTTTCTTTTTTTCATATAATATATGAAATATAGATATATATGAAAAATTTACATATGTATACATATTAAAATGAATATATATATTTCAACTATATAAATATATATATTTTAACTATATAAATATATATATTTTTAATTATACCTTAAGTTCTGGGGTACATGTGCAGAACATGCAGGTTTGTTACATAGGTATGTTACATGTGCCATGGTGGTTTGCATTAAGCAGGGTGGCTGAATGACAAATGAGAAAAGAAGAGAGAAGGGAAAGATAAAAAAAAAGTAGACAACAGATACAGAAATCTTGCTTCGCTTTCAGGACTGAGATGGAAGGAAAACAATAATTCAAATCAAGGGGAATAGTTTGTTTTAATTGTTATGGGCTGTTATTTTTTAATTTAACTTCGGAAGCTATTCTACAGCCTGTTTTTATGAGGAATAAAAAGTCAAAATAAAGGCAGGGGATTAGTTTTTGGGTTATGTTTCTTGAGAAAGGCACATTTGGATGTATTTAGCTAATTAGCATTATATGAAAGATGTTTTTCTGATATAGGATATAAGAATGTCTGTGTGTGTGTATGTGTGTGTGTGTGTGTGTGTGTGTGTGTGGCTGTATGTATAAGCAAGTAATAATATAGGAAATTGAGTGAGTTCTCCATCACACTGTCTCTACTTACTACATGAAGTTTTAGGCAATTGAGAAAGATCTCCTCTAAGCAAAGGAGAAAGAGGAATATGGGGGAGTGGAGGAGTTCAATAAAGGTCTGGAACAGCCAATGTGTTGACCTTGAGAGTGCATCAATGATATTTAAAGTATACGTAGGCAATTTTGTTAATTTCCATTACCTTTCTTTATTGACAAACTGATTTATTGTGTTCTTTTTCTGGCGTATTTTTCACAATTGGTCTTAGGTAATCATACTTTCCCATCTTGTTACAGAACTTTTTTATTTTCTTATTTTTTAGGGGATAATGTTAGAGTTATATATAATCTGTATTTGGCTGAAAATGGTTTTATAGTTGTAAGCCTATTAATTTTAAAGTGATGCTCAGGTTTCCCATAATCATTTCACTTTTAGTACTTCTATCTATTTTGTGACAGAATCAACAGTGAACGAGATTTATTCAGTTTGAGTTATTTAACATCTGTAAGGATTAAGTTGACAGAGTTGTTGTGATAGAATTAATATCCCCTTTATTTCTTGGCATAGAAAGACATGAATAATTTGAAGTTGGATTCTCATCCCTCCACTACAACACACACATTTTGTGGCTTCTCAAAAAAAGGTCAACTTGTTTCAGAAAGAGCTTATAAATCTCTCTTTAGAGTATGACTGGGTAAATACATAGTTTTAGAATAAATACTTTGGTAGAAAAATTTTGGAAAGAATCATGATGAAATGAAAAATATCCAGATGTTGGAATCAGAAAAAGGCCTGAATTTACACCGTGACTTGGCTTCTTATTAACTTTTTGACAAGAAACATGTTTCACCCTCCCTTTTAGGGACAGTTTTTAAATTTAATCTTTTAAGATTACTCTTAATGTTCACTTAAATAAAACTCCTAAAGTGGCAAGCAAAATGTGTGGCATATAAGGGGTTCTTGATAAATGGTTTGCTCCCTTTTTCTTTTACTTCTCTGGACAACAGCAAAGTAAAACTTTACAAATATCCAGTTACCTTTCGGCAGACAGATCTTTCTTCAGAAAACCTGAGCTGTGCCATATGCTGGAGATGCTTAACATTATGCTTTATATACAAACACAGCATCTCATTTATGTTAACAATGTTAAATGTCTTTGAGATTTCTTTAAGGGTATTCAAGTTTGCAATGTTTCACTTACTTTTCTCTTCAATGTCCTACTAAATGCATAGCAGGTATTAGAAACGAAATGTAGTTAAGGAAGGAAAATATCCAAAAGCTATTCAGGTGTTTGAGTAGTGAAAATGTGTGCAAAAGGAAAAAAATTACATAAATATATGTGTATATATGTATAGATATACTTTTTTTCCAACCTGGCACACATCTGTGGATGGTTACCGTTGGGTGTCCCACAACTCAGGTTCCTTGGTATACTCAGTAGGCCAAAAGGGGAGAGAGAGAGAGAGACAGAGAGAGACAGATATCACAGAACCTGATCTCCAAACTTAATTGGCATTCTTGACGTTATCCTATCAACAATTCTAGTCCCAGACAGTACACTGTCTTTTAGATATCAGTTTCCCCTCGACCCTCACCAAGGACATAGACAAAGAGAGTGTCATATGAACATCAAGGGGGCCTTTCTGAGAAGAGAAAATCTAACCTGATCAGGAAGATACATTTATATACATATATACATACATATACATATATATATTATATATTTATAATATATCAGTATAAAAGATAGCAGAGGGATTTGGGGAGCTGTTGGAGCAACTCATTCTTCCTTTGCACTGCTCTTTGATCTCATGGAAATAGCCCTTCTTTAATTCTGTATTTAATTTTCAGATATTCATTCTCTCTCTTTCTGGAAGACTGTACAGAGTTGCCTGAGCTCAGATTCTAAAGCAAGAAATTTTTATTAAGTGCCTACTGTAGACCACTGACAATAATAAAGGAGACATAACATGTCTATAATCAGGAAGTTAGAACCTACTAGGTGGGTCAGACTGGAAATCAAAGGATTATTTAAAGCATTAAAAATGAAGGCTATAAAAGAAATGGGAGATTGAAATATAAAATAATGTTATATTCTTCATTTTAATGTATGTATTTTCCATGATTTTTACTAAGAATAATTTATAACTTGAATTTTATTTCTTAGAAACTTCATCTTATGAATGCATATACCTCCCTGGTGAACCCAATTTTTATGGCCAGGGAAGAAGTAGATCCAGGAGCCTGAATAAAGATCAGTAGCAAAAATGATGCCATCTTTGCCTCTCTGTGTATATTTGGGCAAATATAGAAAGCAATATCTCTGATAATATACAGTAATCAATTCAGCAAGGAAGTCAGGAGATCTGGATGGTGTAAGACTGAAGAGTTCAAGAGTCTGGAAACCCTCGTTTGAATTACAACTCTGCCACCCACAAGGTGGTGATTTTTGACAAATTCCTAAACTTTGCTAATTCCTGGTTTCCTCATCTATTAAAGTAAGTGCTATAATAATCTCTACTCCATAGGATTCAGAATTAGATGAGGCGATCCACAAAAAGTACATAGCATGTATTATTATGCTTAGCATAGTATTGTCCAAAAGTAGTTTTACTAATATAAAATATGTTTTGATATATTTAGCAGTATCTTTTTCATTTTTCCATCCATAAAACTGTATATGCAGATATACATGAATATGTACTGAATATGTGCATGAATATTAGACTATAGAGAGAGTACAGTAAAATGTTGGGAATATATGTAAATTAGTTTTTATCTTTTATTTTAATTTTTTTCTTTCCCAATTTTTATTTATTTTAGGTTCGGGGGTATATTTGCATGTTTGTTGTATGAGTAAATTGCATGACACTAGAGTTTAGTGTGCAAATGATTTCCTCATCCAGGTAGTGAGCATAGTACTGATAGGTAGTTTTTTGACAACTGCCATTTGCAAGTAAGAGCATCAAGTATTTGGTTTTCTCTTCCTATGTTAATTGAGTTAGGATTATGCTCTCAAGCTCCATCCATGTTGCTCCAGAGGTCATGATTTCATTTGTTTTTATGCCTGTGTAGTATTCCGCTGTATACATGTATGACATTTTCTTTATTCAGTCCACCATTGATGGGCATCTAGGTTGAGTCCATGTCTTTGCTATTGCAAATAGTGCTGTGATAAACGTATGTGACATATGTATTTTTGGCAGAACAATTTATATTCCTTCAGGTATATATCCAGTAGTGGAATTGCTGAGTCAATTGGCAGCTTTATTTTAAGTTATTTGAGAAATCTCCAGACTGCTTCCCGTAGTGGCTGAACTAATTTACATTCCCATCAGCAGTGTATGAGCATTGCCTTTTGTCTGCAACTTCTCCAACATCTGTTATTTTCTGACTTTTTAGTAATAGCCGTTCTGTCTGATGAGATGTCTCATTATGGTTTTGATTAACATTTCTCTAAAGATTTTTGATGCTGAGCTTTCATGTGCTTGTTGGCTACATGTATGTTTCTTCTTTTGAGAAGTGCCCGTTGATGTCCTTCACCATTTTTTAATGAGGTTGTTTGTTGTTTGCTTGTTGATGTGGGTTCCTTATAGATTCTGAATATTAGTGCTTTGTCAGCCGCACAGTTTGCAAACATTTTTTCCCATTCTATAGATTTTCAGTTTACTCTGTTGGTAGTTTCTTTTGCTGTGTAGAAGTTTTTTAGTTTCACTAGGTCCTACTTGTCTATATTTGTTTTTGTTGCAATTTCTTTTGGAGTCTTTCATGAAATTTTTGCCAAGGCCTATGTTCACAATGGTACAATGGTATTTCCTAGGTTTTTCACTTGAGTTTGTTTGTTTGTTTTTTGTTTTCTGTTTTTTTTTTTGTTTTTTCTGGTTTTAGGTCTTACATTTAAGTGTGTAATCCATCCTGAGTTGCTTTTTGTATATAGTAAAAGGAAGATATCTAGTTTCAATCATCTGCATATGATTAGCCAGTTAACCCAGCATCATTTTATTAAATAGTATTTATACCACTTTTTTCTAATGTAAAATATGTTTTGATATGTAGCAATATCTTTCTCATTTTTCCATCCATAAAACTCTGTCCACAGATATACATGAATATGTGCATGAATATGAGATTATATAGAGAGTAAAATGTTGAGAATATATTTAAATTAGTTTTTATATTTTATTTTTAACTTTTTCTTTTTCAGTTTCTGTTTTAGGGCCGAAGGTACATTAACAGTAACTGTTTGTTATTATTGACTTTGTCAAAGTTCGGATGGTTGTAGGTGCATGGCATTATTTCTGGGCTCTCTATTCTGTTCCATTAGTCTATGTGTCTGTTTTTCAACCAGTATGGTGCGTTTTGGTTACTATAGCCCTGTATTATAGTTTGAAGTCAGGTAGCGTGCTGCTTCCAGCTTTGTTCTATTTACTTAGGGTTGCTTTGGCTGTTCAGGCTCTCTTTTGGTTCCAGATACATTTGGAATAGATTTTTTCTAATTCTGTAAGAATTATTTTGGTAGTTGGATAGGAATAGCCCTAAATCTGTAAATTACTTTGAGCTGGATAGCCATTTTAACAATATTAATTGTTCCTATCCATGAGCATGAAATGTTTTTCCATTTGATTATGTAATCTCTGATTTCTTTCTACAGTGTTTTGTAACTCTTGTATATTTCCTTCACTTCCTTGGTTACCTGTATCCCTGGGAATTTTATTCATCTCATGGCTATTGTGAATGTGATTGCCTTCTTGATCTGGCTGTCAATTTGGATGTTGTTGTTGTATAGAAATGCAACTGATTTTTATACATTGATTTGTATCTTGAAATTTTCTAAAGTCGTTTGTTAGTTCTAGAAGCCTTTTGGCAGAGACTGTGGGGTTTTCTAGATAGAGATTTATGTCATCTGCAAACAGAGATAGTTTTGACTTCCTCTCTTCCTATTTGGATGTCTTTTATTTCCTTTTCTTGTCCAATTGCTCTGATTACTTTTGTACTATGTTGAGTAGGATAGGAGTGGTAAGAATGAGCATCTTTGTTCTGATTTGTTTCTCAAGAGAAATGCTTCCAACTTTTGCCCATTCAGCATATTGGCTATGATTTTGTCACAGATCACATTTGTTATTTTGAGATATGTCCCTCTGATGCCTAGTTTATTGATGGTATAGTATATGAAGGGGTGTTGAATTTTATTTAAAGCTTGTTATGTCTATTAAGATGATGATTTGGTTTTTGTTTTTAACTATGATCATGTGATGAATCATATTTATATATTTGCCTATGTTGAACCAACCTTGAATCCCAGTAATAAAACCTACTTGATTGTGGTAGATTAGCTTTTTAATGTGTTACTGGATTTAAATGTTAGTATTTTTTTGAGGATTTTTGTGTCTGTGTTCATCAGGGACATTGGCCTGAAGTTTTCATTTTTCATTGTTTCTCTATCATTTTTTATGTTTCTCTGTTTCATATTTTATTGTTCATCTGGTATCAAAATGATGTTGGCCTCATGGAATGAGTAAAGGAGGAGTCTCCCCTCCCTAAGTGTTCAGAATAATTTAGTAGTATTGGTACTCTTCTTTATATGTCTGGTACAATTTGGCTATGAATCCATCTCCTCCAGGGCTTTTTCTGGTTGGTAAGTTTTTTATTACTGATTCAATTTCATAACTCATTCTTGACCTGTTCAAGATTTCAATTTCTACCTGGTTCAATATTGGGAGGTTTTATATTTCCAGTAATCTATCTATTTCTTCTAGGTTTTCTAGCTTGTGTACACAAGTGTTCATAATAGTTTCTGGGGGTTGTTTGAACTTCTGCAATGTTGGTGCGAAAGTCTCCTTTGTCATTTTTTATTGTGTTTATTTGGATCTTCTCTCTTGAATATATCACTTTTATTCAACATCATACTAGAAGTTCTAGCCAGAGCAATTAGGCAAGAGGAAAAAAAACAAAGCATATTCAAGTTGGAAAAGAGGAAGCCAAATTGTTTGCAGATGAAATAATCATATATATAGAAAACTCTAAAGACTTTACCAAAAAAAAATTAGAAAAAAGAAATGAGTTTAATAAAGTTACATAATCAGCATACAAAAATCAATAGTGTTTCTATGTGCCAGTAGTGAACTACAGGTTAAATGCAATCCCTATCAAAATACCAATGGCATTCTTTGCAGAAATAAAAAAATCTTAAATTTGTATGGAAAAGTGAAAGACTTCAGACAGCCAAAGCAATATTGAACAAAGAGAAGAAAGTTGGTGGCAACATATTTTAAATTTGACTGTCTTTGTTTATGTGTAAAAGCTCAATTAATTTAAATATAGTAAAGTTACTCTTAAACTCTTTATCAGGATGTTTTAATCTTTGTAAGTTGGGTTTTTCTGCATATTGAAATAAATTATATAAAATTTTACTTATCACAGGTTATCTAGACATGTTTTGATTGTATACACACACACACACAAACACACACACACACACTTAATTTGGCTATCTCTTGTACAGTACTTTAAAATTATCTTGAACTATTATTCCAGCCAAGGTTATGGTGACCAATTCTATGTAGATGTTGATCTGCTTTATGAAGGGACAATTGGGAAACCCATCACCTCACCATTTCATGCACCTGACATTTTCTACCGTGGGACCACCTTCAGAGTCACTCTTCAGTCTTGCACATACAACCTAGAAGTGCAGAGAAATTAATGATTGTAGGGCTACTTGACCAATGAGAAAAGAGAGTGGATTAATATATGCTTTCCTTTTTCCTAGTGAAGAGTTCTTAAATATCTTCTTAGATAGAACAATATTTACCTAAAGTTGAAGACAGTTTGGTGAGGCCTTGTGTTTGTTGTGCCTCTTCTTCCATTTTATTCCACCTGTCCTTCACTTTTCCATGGAATCCCATTTCCACAAGTACCATATGCAAGGCCCTATGTCTGGTTCTAAGGGAAGACAGGTTAAGACATTAATCTAATATGTCTTTTTTTTTTAAATTTTGTAATAAGTTACAATTTTGTGAAAAGGTCAATCTTTTCTAAGTTCCCAAATGTATTGACATAAAATTGCCCAAAATTGTTTATTATAATGAAATTTTATTTAATAATTTATAAGATTCACAACAAATTTATGTAGCTTTAAGGTAACAACAAAAGAAAAGAACAAGTTTACCAATTAAGGTATGATGTGTTACTGATTATAAGGCACTATGGTTTCAGAGATGTTAAAATACAAAGAAGTACATTTTTAGATTTAAATATTAGCATTAATTTTTGTGTTTTTTAATCTTTCAGTCTTCTTGTCTCTGCACCTTTTAAGTCTTTCCAAAAAATAAACTTTTTTTGCTTCACTGGCCCTCAATTTTTATAGTTTTGTTTTCTATTCTGATCTTATGTTCATTAATTCCTTACATATACCTTTTTGGGATAGTTCAACACTTTTTTCTTTTTAGCTTCTCATATTATAGCTAAACCTTATTAGTTTTCAGTCATCTTTCACTTAATTTAAGCTTATGGAACTAAATTTTGTCCTCAAAATAGTACTTATGCACATATTGAGAAGTAGAATTTTGAGTACAAATAATTCTGAATTTTTATTTATATGATTTGTTAATAGCCTTTTACTTGAAAGACATTTATATATTCATTTTAAAACTTCAGCATGTATAGGGTTTATAAAAGTTATTTTTAATATGAAATGATAGCATATTTACATTGTGATTAGGAAATGTGTTCTGAATGATACTTGGCTATGTGTGGAGAGCCATTTTATGAATTCTAATGCACTGACATTTATTAAAAAGTTCATATAGGTAGGCTTAAACATATATATGTTTATCCTCAAATTTGTAGACTCAGAGTTTTACCCCTTTCCTCTATTTTATTGTGGTCTCTCTTTTTTGAACTTCTACTAAATGTATATTGAACTTTATTATTTTGTTTCTCATGTCTCTTAATTTTTCTGTCATACATTTGATCTCTATGGGTCTCTATGATTTTATTTTCTATAATTTCCCAGCTATATCTTCTACTTCATTAATTCTTTATTCATCTGTATTTAATTTCCTATTTGATCAATCCAACTTTTTAGTATATATTTTATTTACAGAAGTTCAATTTTATATACTTTCAGCCACACTTATTCATTTCAAAAAATGTTTTTATGTCTTAATCATCTTATTCACCATTTTAAAATCTGTTTTCTAATGATTTCACTACATAAAATTCTTATTTTTTGTGTTTGTAAAATCTTGCTCATGCCAGATTGTTTGCACAAGTGTTTTGTTATTTTAGGTTATGAGTGCACATTCAGTGTAAATTTGTGTCTAAATAAACTAGAATCTTCTCTAATTTGAATTGAATATTGACCCTGTAGAACGCTTTAGTACTGTTTGTATAACTTCTAATCCCACCCCAGACAATTTTGCATATTATGTTTTCTGGTGTGAGTGTTTTTGAATCATGTAAGACTTACACGTTCAAACTCATGTAAGGCCATTTCCATATTTATTAATTTTCAGAAAAGATTATTTTTATGTTCACATCTAGGTTAATCAAAGATAAACAAATCTGTTGTTTACCAGATGTCACAATATTGATTTTTTTTCTAACCTACTTATTCAATGATAGTGGTATCCTTTAAATGTCCAAATCAATGAAATTACTCTTTAAATGTTCAAACTCTGCGAAGTAGTCTGTGTTCCAACTGCTCACTATATGAAGACATAGACTTACCTTCTGTATTGCTTTTGTAACCAAAAATTTTTGTAACTGTGACTGTATCACTCAATCCAAAACTGTCACTCCATTAGATTAATGCAGTCTCTGTTTTCTCTTACCACTCTAGTTTTCAGTTTTGTCTTTATGCTTTACCCATCAAGAATTCCATTCCCACATATTTGGCTATTTTTATGGCATACAAAGGTATACAACATGATGTTTTGATGTACGCATACATAGTGAAATGTTTGCTATAGTTAAGGAAATTAACATACCCTCATTTTGCATATTTACTACTCTCCCCATTTTGTGTGTTAAGAACACCTAAAATCTACTTTCTCAGCAAAATTTTAACACAAAATACAATAAAAATAGACTTATTTATCTTACATAACTATAACTTTGTACTCTGTGACTTATGTCTGCCCATTTTCTGTCTCACCCCATGCCCAGTAACCAAAGTTTTTCTAAGTATTCAACTTTTTAAAATGATTCCACACATAAGTAATATAATGCAGTATTTATCTTTCTGTGTTGGCTTATTTCACTTACCATAATGTCTTCCAGGTTTATCCATGTTGTTGCAAATGACAGGATCTCCTTTGTTATGGCTGCATGATATTTCATTGAATATATGTACCACAATTTATTTATTTATGTGTAATGGACACCTAGGTTGTTTTCATATCTTAGTTATCATAAATAATGCTGCAGTGAACATGGAAGTATAGATATCTCTTTGAGGTGATTTTATTTCCTTTGGGCATGTAACCAGAAAAGGGGTTGCTGGGTCATATAATAGTTCTACTTTTAATTTTTCAGAATGCTCCATATTATTTTCCATAATGGTTGCACCAATTTACATTCCCACCAACAGTGTACAACAGTTCTCTTTTCTCCACGTGCTTGTCAACACTTATTTCTTCTCCTTTTCGTAATGGCCATCCTCAGCTATGGTTATTTGAAAAACTTATTTTTAGCACATATGTGCAAAGACACTCAGGATGTTTTGTCTACAAAATGCCAAATTTATAAATTTGCATAAATAAAATGCAAATGTATTCATTTCTTAAAGTTCACTGAAATAAAATCCTCAAATGCTTCCCTTTTACCTTATGTGAGAAAAAAACAAAAACAACTTGATCATATCTCTGCATAGCAGAACTGCACAATGGATTTGACATTCAGATCCCTGAAAAAAATTTAAAAAGCTACTACAAACCATTGTACAACATAAAAATCTTAAATAGCTCTGTGGGTAGAAGGAAATATAATTGTAGGCCTTCATATGCAACCAAAATTAGCAGTTGCTATTTTTCTACTCCAGAAAAATGCATCTAATGGCAGTTTACTAAAACTCCATCATTGCAAAATGTCGCTCACATAGGAAAAAAAAAACACACTCATATAATCAGAGAAACACTATGTTTAGCTCATTTCTCCAGCTTATCAACCCCTAAATTTGATAGTTTTTAAATATAACTACAGCAATGAATTATGTAGTTATGAAGAAATGGCTCACTACATAGTACTTTAATTCATTCACTGCCACTAATGATTGTAGCCATCATTTCAAAGTATCACTTTGAAATACATTTTTTGACAAATATTATGAATGTATAATACTATAATGTGTAAGAATTCCTAAAGAGAAAACAAGTGCTCACTTGATTTAAAATTAAATATACAAATATAAAATTAGTGATTTAAGAAGCTTTAAAATATTGCTTCTATATTGTTTTCAAATGACATATCAAGTCGTATTTTAAGCTATTTATAGTGAACATCTTTCATGGCAGTTACTAATTTATTGTTTCTCAGCTCCAAATCTACCATTTCTGGCCTTTTCTGTTTTTATTGGAAGTGCTTCACCCCCAGCCATTTTATTTTTCTTTGATACCTGGTACAATGCTTATCATTAGATGGCATTACAAAGAGTCTAGCAGCTTCCTTGCTAGTAGTATGTAGGGGAACCAATGGTACATACCTTCTGGGCAATTTTGCATAGTAGAATTGCTGTATTTACGAAATAAAGATACAAGTCACTACATTCAATTTGAATTTCATAGAAACTTTTTGGCAATATTTGGGACATATTTATACTATACTTTTATTCATTGTTTGTCTGACATTCAAATGTTGCTGGACAACCCTGTGACAGTTTCCAGCTTGCCAGGCCTGTACAGCTGGCATCTTGGCATCTTGTTTGGAATTCCCTGTTCAGCAGGTTTGGACTGCAGGACCTCTGCAAATTTTGTTATTCTGTGGGCCACAGATGCCCATCTTCTTCAACAAAGTCAGGCTTTCAGCCCAGGTTGGGGTATTGAGTGGTTCTTTGACGTTTCTTTGTTCCTTGGATACTCTTCCTTGGCCATAGATATAGTAGCTGCTCTTTATGTTTGTTATTTCTGTGTGTGTATGGCTTTTTTTTTTTTTTTTTT
>NW_012123376.1:9823190-9824361 GCF_000951035.1 Colobus angolensis palliatus
TTTTTTTTTTTTTTTTTTTGGTATTACGTTTTCCCTACACCAATTCCTGATATGGCTTCTATATCTTAACTGGACCTATTCTGATGCAAAATTGGTACTAGAAGGGGCTTTAACAGATAAACCTTTAAAGATGGATTTGGGGATCTATTTGGTCATAGCCATGGGCTTGAGCACATTGCTGATATAATTATCATTGGGAAACATGATACTCATAATTCAAGGCATGCAGTGGCATAACAATTAATCAAGCTACCACACGTGTTTGATTTTGATGAAGCACCAACTGAAGTATGTGCCTTGGGAGCTTTAGTGGCAGTAGCACTTGACCATTATGGTAGTGATAATACTTGTAATAATCATGGTACAATTCTTATAAACAGAGGAGTCTGCTGAGTGCACTGGAACACTTACAAAAAATAAATGACAAGTTCAGATCTGTTAACCCTCAGATCAAATCATGATCTGAAAACCAGAGAGCTTCCATGACAGCTTTCAAATAATCTCTTATGTTTTTAGCCACTAAATTGATATTGTTAAGAAGTCAAACACAGTAAATGTGCAGGTTGCTAAATAACTCATTGAACTCACCATGTCACCATGTTTCCCATGCAAATGTTGCATTGATTGGGAAAAAAAAAATGGAACCTTGTTGCTTGGAATGAAAACATTCATCTTGATTCAGATAAAAGACACATCAAACTCCCAAGTCAGTGTGAGCTTCCCTAGACTTACAAACAGAGTCAAATCTTAAATGCATACCCTTACCTGAAGGAGATTCAGTGGCCCTCACCCTCCAATGTATCTCCAGCGTCTAAATGAACAGCTTCTGTGTTAGTAGTTTAAGAAGAAACAGTGGTATTCACCATCCAGCAATTTTCACTGACATCGCACTAAGATCCTAGCATGTTTTGTTGGCATCCTAGCACCTGGCTTCCCTGGGAGAAGTGTAGTTGAGATCCAGTGTTTTCCATCCTCCAGCAAGTTTTGCCAGCACCTTGGCATGTGGTTTCCTTGCCCTTGGTATTCAGTAGAGCCAAAGTTCCACATTGTTCTTTGAGCTTCAGCAGCAGCAGCACAGTGGGCAATTTCTACTCCCTGGCTTTATCCTGCCAGCACTACAGCAACTCAGCTAACCTCCCTAACATCCAGGAGACTGTAGCTACACCCTCAA
>NW_012123376.1:9824411-9835413 GCF_000951035.1 Colobus angolensis palliatus
GCAATTTTCACTGACATCGCACTAAGATCCTAGCATGTTTTGTTGGCATCCTAGCACCTGGCTTCCCTGGGAGAAGTATAGTTGAGATCCAGTGTTTTCCATCCTCCAGCAAGTTTTGCCAGCACCTTGGCATGTGATTTCCTTGCCCTTGGTATTCAGTAGAGCCAAAGTTCCACATTGTTCTTTGAGCTTCAGCAGCAGCAGCATAGTGGGCAATTTCTACTCCCTGGCTTTATCCTGCCAGCACTACAGCAACTCAGCTAACCTCCCTAACATCCAGGAGACTGTAGCTACACCCTCAACATCAAGGTCTGTCATCTCAGCTTTGGTCATGGGTGGATTTGCTCTCAGGATTATTCCTTCTTTGTGTACTCAGACTTAAAAGTAGTCTTTTTCTACATCTACCTACTATTTATGTGTCATTTGGAGTTATCTTTAACCAGTTTAAGTAATCTGTCTCTTTTTTACAAGTGTTAATTTTATATTAAATTCTTCTTGTTTAGAAAATTGATGTGTCTTCTTTCTCTCGACTAGACCCTGTCTAATACATTTACATTGTACTCAGATTTAAATATCTTTTATATTTGGAAAGCATTTTGACAGCCCTGTCTTACACCACAAATTTCTACTATGTAATTGTAGTTTGATACTATACATGATGTTCAGGCCATAGTCACAACTGCAGAAGAATGGCTGTAAATTTACAACACCTGCTGTGGAGTTGATTTGGGGGCATGGAGAGATGTACTTATAGACCTCAGAGGCTATTCCTGTGGCCAATTTTATACCCCAGCTTGGTTTTTCAGCTTCCCAAAGATTATATTACATTTTTGACAACATTTTTATTAATTTTCTCTTCTTGTATGTTAGCCAAAGTTGACTCTTATTGCTTACAAACAAAACTCTGACTAGTCCAGCAATAAGATGTCAATGTAGATTACTGAGGTTTGTTTTGTTTTGTTTTTGAATAATTAGTTGAGAAACTTTTCTGCTAAAGCAATGATTTAAATTCATCATTGATTTGGCATGCAATTAAAGCCTTGACTCGTGACTGATTAATATATTACTATAACTAGCCAAATTTAAAAAAATAAACATCTAATCTGATACAAAAGTTTTCTTAGTCTGAGGACAGCCTTAAATGGAAGATTAGGTTTTAAAGTTGTATCCATCTGACATGTTTTGTCATGGGCAGAAACTAGAATTCCAGGGGGCTCCAGTGGGCTCTTCCCCACTTCTTTTCCTCTAACAGAGGTGATTTTGATTTTCAACATAAACATATTTTATAGGTAACTATTTATTTTTCAATTACTTTTTTCAGTATGTTTCCTGATAGTTTATATCTTAATTTTCCAGAATGATAGAAATATATGTTTGCATATGGAAAATAAGTTTAATAAATATGGACATTTATTAACAATATATTTATGTTTCAATGCTTGGCCAAATTAACATGTTTATAAACTTGGCACTAAGAAATTTTGCAATTGCCAAGAAAATGACACCATAAATCCACAGTGAAATTAATTTCACTATTTTCACTGTATACTCCATTGCATGATCTGAATTTGTTTCACAAAGAAGCACCTATGATATGATCAGTGTAGGAAATTCAATGGTAGTTTTGCTCTTGAAATGAAATATAAAATATAAAACTTGTTAGTATAATACAGAAAAGATTCTCAAATTAAAGCAAAATTCTAAAAAAGTAGATTTTGGCCAGGTGCAGTGGCTCACATCTGTAATCCCAGGACTTTGGGAGGCTGAGGTGGGTGGATCATGAGGTCAGGAGTTCGAGACCAGCCTAGCCCAATATGGTGAAATCTCATATCTACTAAAAATACAAAAATTAGCTGGGTGTGGTGGCACGTGCTTGTAGTACCAGCTACTCAGGAGGCTGAGCAGAAGAATCACTTGAACTTGGGAGGCAGAGGTTGCAGTGAGCTGAGATGGTGCCACCACACTCCAGTCTGGGTGACAGAGTGAGACTCTTAAAAAAACAAAGAGAGATTTTTTATTGTCTTTGAAAGATAAGACTTCCTGTTCAGAAAATATAAAATATATATAACTTGATTATTTATGTGTATTCTGAAATAAAACAATGATTTTTCTGTGACAACGAAGTTTTTAGATGAAGTTAATGGCCAGTTATAAACAGCAGAGGAGCAGAATTTTAGAACATAATTAAGCAATATAGATTTTATACATGGATGAGACTTTTTAATCCAAATTTCTAAAAATATGAAGACCAATACATTAATTTTATAATTGCTTGAATGACAGAATCAAAAGCAGTGAAAAAATTATTATTTGGAAAAACTTGAAAAATCTTTAGCTTGATTAACAGCTGAACAATAGTACACAAGGGGCAATGATAAGCCTGCTTATTTAAAATACAAGGAAAAATGGCCCCATATAAATTCATCTATGCAATGCATGCATAATGAAATGATCAACATTATTCAAAATTGCTTCAAAAAGACTGTCTCAGTATGGGACAAAGCAACTTAACAAATAAGGTAATTTATCTGTAGATTGAAACTTGAAATGAAAGTTTGGTTAGAAGAAGAAATAAATAAAAGTAAGAGGAATTAAAGTAGCAGTGCCAATCCACCTTTTGCTAAAATCAGTTGTTTGGATCTAGTGTGTATCAGTATTTTCCCAATCCACTTGCCAGAGTCCCACACACATACACTGAATCAGAGTTTTGGGAAGTGAGACTTGGACATGGACTTTTGAAACACCACTCCAAGTGATTTTGATGTTCACTACTTGAAAGAATTACAGACATGAAATATTTGTATATTTAGGGGGTGGAGTTGGATATGTTTTAAATGGATTTACTTAACTTTCTGATTTTTTTAACATAATAATATTTTGCTTTTGCTTATAAATTTAATTGAACACAAAAAAATGTTTACTGAGTATCTGCTATGTGACAAATGAAAGTCTATATTTCTAAAACACGTTTTGATTTTTTCTCAATATTTTACTGTGGATCTGTTTTCTGTTTTTGGAGAGAAGAGGCATAAAAAGGGGTTCAAGACTTTCCAACAAGTATGCTCAAAACAAGAGAATGGTCTGGTTTTATTTTATAGACAGCAAATATTTTTTAAAAGAAAAAGAAATCAGTGCACTTTATCCAGAGGAAGAAAATGGATAACTATCTTATTGCATTATTAAATCAATAATGCTAGGATAAGGAATACAACCACCAGCATATAATATTAGGGATTACAGATTAGCTTTAGATATACTCAGTGTGTTTCTGAATCCAAGATTTTATATTTCAACACTAATTTCTCTCCTGAGCTCTAGTTCCAGAGTAACCATAGTTTAAGTAATAATTCAATTTATATAGAGTTCTCAATGTTAATATGACCAAAAGATTGTTTCTTAAAAAGCTCTTCTGGCTCCTCTTCCCCATTTTAGTAGAGGTACCACCTTCACTTAGTTGCTTGGGCTTAAAACCTAGTCATCAAACTTGGCTTCTCTTTCCCTCAAATGCAAATGCAATCCATCAGGAATTTTCATCTACTTTTGAAAATACCTTTGCAAAATTATGACTGAGATAGAGAAAGAGATTTAACATAACTGAGTCCATCTTTCTTCTAACCTCCAAGCTGTCCTTGTTCATTCTTGGACGTAGGCTGAACTAACTTTGGGAGAAACTTAGTTTATTGTTTAAAACAAAGACAATGACAGTCCTTTTCCAAAACAGACCTCTTTCTTGCCTGGGGACTAGACTGCCTTTGTAGTACTAACATTAGCCAAGAGTTAGAAATTATGGATTAAGAGTCATGAAGCTGGA
Source organism: Colobus angolensis palliatus (assembly GCF_000951035.1). Classification (NCBI taxonomy): domain Eukaryota; kingdom Metazoa; phylum Chordata; class Mammalia; order Primates; family Cercopithecidae; genus Colobus; species Colobus angolensis. Next base: position 9,828,223 of record NW_012123376.1, read on the forward strand.
GGTTACAAGAGTCTAACTCTCCCTAAAGTGCTCCTTAGATCAGTGATTGAGATATTTTGCAGACTTTTGATCCATCCACACTTGAAGAATCAGCTGGCACCACCCAGACTGATAAACTGGCTCATCTGCTCTTGTGTTCCCCACCCAAAAACTGACTCAGTACAAGAAGACAGCTTGGATTCTCTATGATTTCATCTGTGACCAATCAGCTCTCTCAGCTCACTGGACTCCCCACAACCACCAAGTTGTCCTTAAAAACTCTGCTCCCAAAAAGCTTGAGGATACTGATTTGAGTAAATATAAAAGTTTGGTCTCCCACACAGCTGGCTCTCCCTGAATTACTCTTTCTCTATTTCAATTCCCCTGTCCTGATGAATCGGCTCCGTGCAGGCAGTGAACAGGATGGACCCATTGGGTGGTTACACTTTCCCTTCAAAATATGCCTAGGATCCAGTAACTTAACTAGCTATCTGTGATGGTTAATATCGAGTGTCAACGTGAGTGGATTAAAGGTTGCAAAGTATTGTTCCTGGGTGTGTCTATGAGGGTGTTGCCAAAGGAGATTAACATTTGAGTCAATGGACAGGGAGAGACAGACCCACCCTCAATCTGAGTGGGCACCGTCTAATCAGCTGAGAGTGCAGCTAGAATAAAAGCAGTCAGAAGAATGTGGAAGGACTGAACTTGATGAGTCTTCTGGCCTTCATCATTCTCCTGTGCTGGATCCTTCCTGCCCTCAAATATTGGACTCCAATTTCTTCAGTTTTTGTGCTCTTGGACTTACACCAGTGGTTTGCCAGGGGCTCTTGGGCCTTTGGCCACAGACTGAAGGCTGCATTGTCAGCTTCCCTACTTTTGAAGTTTTGGAACTTTGACTGGCTTCCTTGCTCCTCAGCTTGCAGACGTTCTATTGTGGGACTCACCTTGTAATTGTGTGAGTCAGTACACCTTAATAAACACCCTTTCATATATATGTCTACCCCATTAGTTCTGTCCCTCTAGAGAACCCTAATACAGATTTTGGTAACAGGGGTGGTTCTAGAGGAACAGAATTTTAAGGATGCATTTCTCTGGGTGGTTTCAGAGCTTCTGGGATTGGCTGCTTAATATGATTAAACCAAAAAATGCTAAAGACTCTACTTCTAATAGTATAGAAAACACCAATAGTTATTGGTGTGAACTGTTTAGAGAATTATGCAAAATAAATGCATTTGAAACTCCTGATTCACCACTCATGAGAGGCAAAGAGTGTAGTGACTCTATACGTAATACCTTTGACCACATGTAGAGAATCAAGGGATAAAATGAAGTTGGTTGGTTGCTACTAAGTTCACCGGACAAAGTGACAAAAGAAAATGGTGAACTTAGGGATTCTAACTCCTGGCTTCAGGAGCACATACTGAACCTCAAGTTTTCTAAGATTACCCTGAGTGAGAGTCTTATCTCCTGTAGACAAAGGGCTGAAATTGTGGAAAATCAGATACAACTTCTCATCAAGAGAGTGGCTGACCTGCAATGACAGGTGCACGCTCAGTCTCATCAGCTGTCTCACTAAAGTGAGGGCATTGACTGGAAAAGAATGAGACCTTGCAACTTGGAATGGGGATGTTTGGGAGGACCCTGAGGAAGCTAGAATCACAGAGCTTGCAAACTCTGATGTGCTTTTTCTGCTAGAGGAAAGAGCTTTCCCACTCCCAGCGGTGGCAACATTTCCTCCTCCACCCATGTGCCATCAGCCTTTCCACCCTTGTCTGAGGAGACAGTTAACCATGCACTGCTTGAGTCAACTGTGATAGACTCCCCTGAGGCAGTGGCCAGGTAAGACAATGCTGATTCTCTTCAGGACCCACCCCCAACACCCCTATTTGCTCCTAGACCTATAACTAGACTCAAGTTCTGGCAGGACCCTAGAGGTGAGGTTCAGAGCGTGACCCATGAGGAGGTGTCCTATACTCAAAAAGAACTGCTTGAGTTTTCTAATTTATATAAGCAGAAATCTGGAGAACAGGCATGGACTGAATATTAAGAATGTGGAATAATCGTGAAAGAAGCATAAAGGCTTCTTTATGGCTAAATTTGTTGATATGGGCCCACAAAGCATAGATCCTGCATTTAATGTTGCAGCTCAAGGAGTTAAGAAAGGTTCTAATACCTGAGAGGCAGAGGTTGCAGCAAGCTGAGATCACCCCATTGCACTCCAGCCTGGGCAACAAGAGTGAAACTCCATCACAAAAACAAAACAAAACAAAAAAATGTTCTAATAGTTTATTTGCTTGATTAGCTGAAATATCAATTGAAAAATGGCCCACTGCAAGGGTGCTGGAAATGCCTGATCTCTCTTGGTTTAAGGTAGAGGAAGGGATCCAAAGGCTTAGGAAGATTGGAACGCTAGAGTGGATTAGTGACCTTAGATCTACTCATCTCAGCTGAGATGGTCCAGGAGACACACCCTTTACCAATACTTTGTGAAATAGATTTGTGAGGGGAGTGCCTGCATCCTTGAAGAGCTCTGTGATTGCTCCTCTCTGTATGCCAGATCTTACATTGGGAATTGCAGTCACTCAATTAGAAAAATTAAATGCAATGGGAATAATTGGATCCCGAGGTGGCAGGGGTCAAGTGATGGCACTCAATCATCAGAGGCAATGTGGGCATAGTTATTGTGATGAACAGCAGAGGCAAAGCAGCAATCACAATAGTCTGACTCATGTAGAGCTCTGGCGTTGGCTAATTAATCACAGTGTTCCTAGAAGTGAAATTGATAGGAATCCCACAACATTCTTACTTAATTTGTGTAAGCAGAGAACTTCCAGATCAAGCGGAAAAAAAGCTAATTTCAACTAAAAAATTGAGAATCATAGGCCCTCAATTTCCAGACATGAACCAGTTTACACACCCAAAACCCTTTGAATGAAAGGGAGGCTGGATCCCTTAAAGAAGGACCCCGCTCCATTACCAACAATTTATACTGCTAATCTTTTCCAATCCTTCCCAAGGAGACCTCCAGCCTTTGACCAGGGTAACTGTGCATTGGGGAAAGGTAAATGATCAGAACTTTTGAGGACTACTTGACACTGGCTCTGAGCTGATATTGATTCCAGGGGACCCAAAATGTCACTGTGGTCCTCCAGTTAAAGTAGGGACTTATGGAGGTCAAGTAATTAATGGAGTTTTAGCTCAGGTCCAACTTACAGTGGGTCCCTGGACTTATCCTGTAATCATTTCCCTAGTGCCAGAATGCATAATTAGCATAGACATACTTAGTAGTTGGCAGAATCTCCACATTGGCTCCCTGATTGGTAGGGTGAGGGCTATTATGGTGGGAAAAACCAAATGGAAGCCATTCAAGCTGCCTCTACTTAGAAAAATAGTAAATCAAAAACAATATCACATCTCTGTAGGGATTGCAAAGATTAGTGCTACCACCAAGGACTTGAAAGTTGCAGGGGTGGTGATTCCTACCACATCCCCATTCAACACTCCTATTTGGCCTGTGCAGAAGACAGATGGATCTTGGAGAATGACAATGGATTATTGCAACCATAAGCTTAACCAAGCGGTGACTCAAATTGCAGCTGCTGTACCAGATATGGTCTCATTGCTTGAACAAATTAACATATCACTTGGTATCTGGTATGGAGGCACTGACTTGGCAAATGTCTTTTTCTCCATTTCTGTCTATAATGCCCAACAGAAGCAATTTGCCTTCAGTAAGCAAGGCTAACAATATGCCTTTATTTTCCTACCTCAGGGGTATATCAACTCTCCGACTTTGTGTCATAATCTTGTTTGCAGGGACCTTGATTGCTTTTCTCTTCCACAAGATACCACCCCGGTCCATTACACTGATGACATTATGCTAACTGAAACCAATGAACTAGAAGTAGCAAACACATTAAACTTATTGGTAAGACATTTGCATCTTCCCATGTATGGGAAATGGGAAATAAATCTGAAGAAATGTACGGGAATTACCCATGCCATTAACAATGTATGGGAATGGAAAATAAATCCAACTAAAATTCAGGGAATTTCTACCTCAGAAACATTTCTAGGGAATCCAATGATGTGGAGCCTGTTGAGATATTTCTTCTAAGGTGGAGAATAAGTTGCTTCATTTAGCACCTCCTACAACCAAGAAAGAGACACAATGCCTAGTGGGCCTATTTGGATTCTGGAGGCAACACATTCCTCATCTGGGTGTGTTATTCAGGCCTGTTTATTTGAGTGACCTGAAAGGCTGCCAGTTTTGAGTAGGATACAGAATAGGAGAAGGCTCTGCAATAGGTCCAGGGTGTTGTGCAAGCTGCTCCACTACATGCGCCATATGATCCAGCAGATCCAATGGTCCTTGAGTTGTCAGTGGCAGGTAGCCATGCTGTTTGGAGCCTTTGGCAGGCCCCCATAGGTGAATCACAGTGGAGGCCTCTAGGATTTTGGAGCAAGGCCCTGCCATCTTCTGTAGAAACTACTGCTATTTTTAGAGACCACTCTTGGTCTGTTACTGGGCTTTGGTAGAAACTGAACGTTTGACTGTGGGTCATCAAGTCACCATGTGACTTGAACTGCCTATCATGAACTGGGTGCTTTGTGACCCATCCAGCCATAACATTGGGTGCGCACAGCAGCATTCCATCATCAAATGGAAGTGGCATATATGTGATCAGGCTCAAGCAGGTCCTGAAGGCACCAGTAAGTTACATGAGGAAGTGGCTCAAATGCCAATGATCCCCACTCCTGGCACCCTGTCTTCTTTCCCCCAGCCTGCATCAATGTCCTCATGGGGAGTTTCCTATGATCAGTCAACAGAAGAGAAGACTAGGGCCTGGTTTACAGATGGTTCTGCATCATATGCAGGCACCACTCAAAAGTGCACTTTCAAGTACACTACAGCCCCTCTCTAGGATATTCCTGAAGGACAGTGGCAAAGAGAAATCTTCCCGGTGGGCACAGCTTTGAGCAGTGCATCTGTTTGTGTACTTTGCAATAAAGAAGGAATGGCCAGATGTGTGATTATATGCTGATTCATATAATCGCACATCAATATAGCCAGTGGTTTGACTGGTTGGTCAGGGACTTGGAATAAGCATGACTGGAAAATTGGTGACAAAATTTTGAGAAGAGGTATGTGGGCGGACCTCTCTGAGTGGTCAAAATTTGTGAAAATATTCGTATCCCATGTGAGTGCTCACCAATGGGTGACTTCAGCAGAGGAAGATTTTAATATACACAGGATATGAAGACTTATTCTATGAGCACCACTCAGACTCTTTCCCCAGCCACTCCTGTCATCACCCAATGGGCCTGTGAACAAAGTGGCCATGGTGGCAGGGATGGAGGTTACACATGGTCTTAGCAACATGGACTTCCACTTACCAAGGCTGACTTGGCTGCAGCACTGCTGAGTGTCCAGTTTTCCAGCAACTGAGACCAACATTGAGTCCTCAAGGTATGACACCATTCCTTGAGTGATCAATCAGCTGCTTGGTGGCAGGTTGATTATATTGAACTTCTTCTGTCATGGAAAGGGCAGCAGTTTGTCCTCACAGGAACAGACAGTTGCTCTGGATATGGGTTTTCCTATCCTGTATGCAATGCTCCTGCCATGGATTCACAGAATGCTTTATCCACTGTCATGGTATTTCACATATTATTGCCTCTGACCAAGGCAGTCACTTTATGGCTAAAGAAATGTGGCAGTAGGCTCATGCTCATGTAATTCACTGGTCTTACCATGTTACTCATTGTCCTGAAGCAGCTGGATTGATAAAATGGTGGAATGGCCTTTTGAAGTCACAATTACAATGCCAACTAAATGACAATAATTTGCAGTGCTGGGGCAAAGTTCTCCAGAAGGCTGTGTATGCTCTGAATCAGCATCCAATATATGGTACTGATTCTCCCATAGCCAGGATTCACAGGTCCAGGAATCAAGGGGTGTAAGTGGCAACACTCACCATCATCCCTAGTGATCGACTAGCAAAATTTTTGCTTCCTGTTTCCATGACATTAGTTTCTGCTGGCCTAGAGGTCTTAGCTCCAGAGGGAGGAATGCCAATGATTCCATTCAGTTGGAAGTTGAGATTGCCACCTGGCCACTTTGAGATCCTCCTACCTTCAAATCAACAGGGTAAGAAGGGAGTTACAGTGTTGGGGACTAACAAGGATGAAATCTGTCTACTACTCCACAATGGAGGTAAGGAAGAGTAAGGGTGGAATACAGGAGATCCAGTAGGGTGTCTGTTAGTATTACCGTGTCCTGTGATTAAGATCAAAGGGAAACTACAACAACTCCTATCCAGGCAGGATTGCAAATGGCCCAGACCCTTCAGGAATGAAGATTTGGGTCACTTCACCAGGTAGAAAACAACAATCTGCTGAGGTGCTTGCTGAAGGCAAAGGAAATACAAAATGGGTACTAGAAGAAAGTAGTCATCAATACCAGCTACAACCATGTGGCCAGCTGCAGAAATGAAGACTGTAATTGTCATCAGCATTTCCCTCTTATTTTGTTAAGAACATGTTTGTGTATGTATACACTTGTACTAAGAAAATATCTACAGTTTATTTCCTTTCCCCTTTATCTTTGACTAGGATTTATTGACTTCATATCAGCACTTAAGTGTTATTAAATGGTTGAGAGCAAGATGGCTGAATAGGAACAGTTCCAGCCTCCAGCTCCCAGTGAAAGTGACACAAAAAACGGGTGATTTCTGCACTTTCAACTGAGGTACCGTGTTCACTCACTGGGGAGTGCTGGATAATCAGTGCTGGTCAGCTGGTGCAACCTGACCAGCTAGAGTTGAAGCAGGGCGAGACATAACCTCACCTGGGAAGTGCAAGGGGGAGGGGAATCCCTTTTCCTCGCCAAGGGAAACTGAGACACATAACACCTGGAAAATCGGGTAACTCCCACCCAAATACTGCACTTTAACAAGGGCCTTAGCAAATGGCACAACAGGAGATTATATCACACACCTGGCCCAGAGGGTCCCACGCCCATGGAGCCTCCCTCATTGCTAGCACAGCAGTCTGAGATCTAACTGCAAGGCAGCAGCAAGGCTAGGGGAGGGGCGCCTGCCATTGCTGAGGCTTAAGTATGTTAACAAAGCCTCTGGGAAGCTCCAACTAGGTGGAGCCCACCACAGCTCAAGGAGGGCTGCCTGTCTCTGTAGACTCCACCTCTGGGGA
>NW_012123376.1:9835748-9836943 GCF_000951035.1 Colobus angolensis palliatus
AGCAAGAATCAGACAGCAACACTCGCTGTTCAGCAATATTCTGTCTTCTGCAGCCTCTGCTGCTGATACCCAGGCAAACAGGGTCTGGAGTGGACCTCAAGCAATCTCCAACAGTCCTACAGCTGAGGGGCCTGACTGTTAGAAGGAAAACTAACCAACAGGAAGGACACTCACACCAAAACCCCATCAGTACGTCACCAGCATCAAAGACCAAAGGCAGATAAAACCACAAAGATGGAGAAAAAGCAGAGCAGAAAAACTGGAAATTCAGAAAATCAGAGCGCATCTGCCCCTCCAAAGGAATGCAGCTCATCACCAGCAGTGGATCAAAGCTGAATGAAGAATGACTTTGATGAGATGAGAGGAGAAGGCTTCAGTCGATCAAATTTCACAGAGTAAAGGAGGAACTACGTACCCAGCACAAAGAAACTAAAAATCTTGAAAAAAGAATGCAAGAATGGATAATTAGAATAATCATTGCAGAGAAGGCCATAAATGAATTGACAGAGATAAAAACCATGACACGAGAAATACGTGACAAATGCACAAACTTCAGTAATGACTCGATCAACTGGAAGAAAGAGTATCAATGATTGAAGATCAAATGAATGAAATGAAGGGAGAAGAGAAGTCTACAGAAAAAAAAGGAAAAAGAAGTGAACAAAACCTCCAAGAAATATAGGGTTATGTGAAAAGACAAAATCTATGTCTGATTGGTGTGCCTGAAAGTGAGCGGGAAAATGGAACCAAGTTGGAAAACACTCTTCAGGATATCATCCAGGAGAACTTCCCCAACCTAGTAAGGCAGGCCAACATTTAAATTCAGGAAATACAAAGGACACCACAAAGATATTCCTTGAGAAGAGCAACTCCAAGATATATCATTATCAGATTCACCAAAGTTGAAATGATGGAAAAAATGTTAAGGGCAGCCAGAGAGAAAGGTCGGGTTACCCACAAAGGGAAGGCCATCAGACTAACAGCAGATCTCTCAGCAGAAACTCTCCAAGCCAGAAGAGAGTTGGTCGCCAATATTCAACATTCTTAAATAAAAAAATATTCTTTTTTTTTTTTTTTATACTTTAAGTCCTAGCGTACATGTGCATAACGTGCAGGTTTGTTACATATGTATACTTGTGCCGTGTTGGTGTGCTGCACCCATCAACTCATCAGCACCCATCAATTCGTCATTTAT
>NW_012123376.1:9837753-9838050 GCF_000951035.1 Colobus angolensis palliatus
TTGATGCAGTTTCTTCCTAGCCTCGATGGTCTTTACATTTTGGCATATTTTTGCAAAGACTGGTACCGTTTGTTCCTTTCCACGTTTAGGGCTTCCTTCAGGGTCTCTTGTAAGGCAGGCCTGGTGGTGACAAAGTCTCTAAGCATTTGCTTATCTGTAAAGGATTTTCTTTCTCCTTCACTGATGAAACTTACTTTGGCTGGATATGAAATTCTGGGTTTAAAATTCTTTAAGAACGTTGAATATTGACCCCCACTCTCTTCTGGCTTGTAGAGTTTCTGCCGAGAGATCTGCTGT
>NW_012123376.1:9840162-9841405 GCF_000951035.1 Colobus angolensis palliatus
GGAGAAATAAAATCCTTTACAGACGAGTAAATGCTTAGAGATTTTGTCACCACCAGGCCTGCCCTACAAGAGATCCTGAAGGAAGCACTAAACATGGAAAGGAAACACCAGTACCAGCCATTGCAGAAACATGCCAAAATGTAAAGATCTTCAATGCTAGGAAGAAACTGCATCAGCTAACGAGCAAAATAACCAGCTAATATCACAATGACAGGATCAAGTTCACACATAACAATATTAACCTCATTGTAAATGGACTAAATTGTCCAATTAAAAGACACAGACTGGGAAATTGGATAAAGAGTCAAGACCCATTAGTTTGCTGTATTAAGGTGACCCATCTCTTATGCAGACACACACATAGGTTCAAAATAAAGGGATGGAGGAAGATCTACTAAGCAAATGGAGAAAAAAAAAAAAAAAAAGCAGGGTTTGCAATCCTAGTCTCTGATAAAACAGACTTTAAAGCATCAAAGATCAAAAGGCACAAAGAAGGCCATTACATAATGGTAAAGGGATCAATTCAACAGGAAGAGCTAACTATCCGAAATATATATGCGCCAAATACAGGAGCACCTATATTCATAAAGCAAGTCCTTAGAGACTTACAAAGAGACTTAGACTCCCATACAAAAATAATGGGAGACTTCAGCACCCCACTGTCAACATTAGACAGATCAATAATACAGAAAGTTAACAAGGATATCCAAGAATTCAACTCAACCCTGTACCAAGTGTACCTAATGGACATCTACAGAACTCTCCCCCAAATCAACAGAATATACATTCTTCTCAGCACCACATCACACTTATTCCAAAATTGACCACATACTTGGAAGTAAAGCACTCCTCAACAAATGTATAAGAGCAGAAATTATAACAGACTGTCTCTCAGACCACAGTGCAATCAAACTAGAACTCAGGGCTGAGAAACTCAATCAAAACTGCTCAACTACATGGAAACTGAACAACCTGCTCCTGAATAACTACTGGGTGCATAACGAAATGAAGGCAGAAATAAATGTTCTTTGAAACCAATGAGAACAAAGACACAACATACCAAAATCTCTGGGACACATATAAAGCAGTGTCTAGAGGGAAATTTATAGCACTAAATGCTCACAAGAGAAAGCTGGAAAGATTTAAAATGGACACCCTAACATCACAATTAAAAGAACTAGAGAGGCAAGAGCAAACACATTCAAAAGCTAGCAGAAGGCAAGAAATAACTAAGATCAGAGCA
>NW_012123376.1:9841455-9841881 GCF_000951035.1 Colobus angolensis palliatus
GATGAACTTCGATGCAAAAGTCTTCAATAAAATATTGGCAAACCAAATCCAGCAGCACATCAAAAGTCTTATCCACCATGATCAAGTGGGCTTCACCCCTGGGAGGCAAGGCTGGTTCAACATTCACAAATCAATAAACATAATCCATCATATAAACAGAACCAAAGACAAAACCCACATGATTATCTTGATAGATGCAGAAAAGGCCTTTGACAAAATTCAACAGCCCTTCCTGCTAAAAATTCTCAATAAATTCAGTATTGATTGAACGTATCTCAAAATAATAAGAGCTATTTATGACAAACCACAGCCAATATCATACTGAATAGGCAAAACCTGGAAGCATTCCCTTTGAAAACTGGCACAAGACAGGCATGCCCTCTCTCACAACTCATATTCAACATAGTGTTGGAAGTTCTGGCTAGG
>NW_012123376.1:9841931-9842255 GCF_000951035.1 Colobus angolensis palliatus
CATCAGAGAATACTATAAACACCTCTACACAAATAAACTAGACAACCTAGAAGAAATGGAGAATTTCCTGGACACTTACACTCTTCCAAGACTAAACCAGGAAGAAGTTGAATCCATAAATAGACCAATAGGAGGCTCTGAAATTGAGGCAATAATTAATAGCTTACCAACCAAAAAAATTCCAGGACCAGATGGATTCACAGCCGAATTCTACTGGAGGTGCAAGGACGAGCTGGTATCATTTCTTCTGAAACTATTCCAATCAATAGAAAAAGAGGGAATCCTCCCTAACTCATTTTATGAGGCCAACATCATCCTGATACC
>NW_012123376.1:9842753-9843039 GCF_000951035.1 Colobus angolensis palliatus
TGGATCCTTTCCTTACTCCTTATATGAAAATTAATTCAAGATGGATTAGAGACTTAAATGTCAGACCTAAAACCATAAAAACCCTAAAAGAAAACCTAAGTAATACCATTCAGGACATAGGCATGGGCAAGGACTTCATGTCTAAAACACCAAAAGCAATGGCAACAAAAGCCAAGATTGATAAATGGGATCTAATTCAACTAAAAAGCTTCTGCACAGCAAAAGATACTACCATCAGAGTAAACAGACAACCTACAGAATGGGAGAAAATTTTTGCAATCTACTC
>NW_012123376.1:9844366-9853133 GCF_000951035.1 Colobus angolensis palliatus
CAAGAACAGAAAACCAAACACCGCATGTTCTCACTCATAGTTGGGAATTGAACAATGAGATCACTTGGACTCTGGAAGGGGAACATCACACACTGGGGCCTACTATGGGGAGGGGCGAGAGGGGAGGAATGGCACTGGGAGTTATACCTGATATAAATGATGAGTTGATGGGTGCTGACGAGTTGATGGGTGCAGCACACCAACATATGTAACAAGTATACATATGTAACACACCTGCACATTGTGCACATATACCCTAGAACTTACAGTATAATAAAAAATAAAAATAAAAGTGTTGCTAACTTTATGCAATAGTATTTAGGTTAAGGATTAGTGCGCTTCCAGTTGTACGAAGGATAGTTGTATTATGCTAGGCATAATTATGACCTTATTATTGACTTTATTTGAAGACTATGTATGATTTCAGAGGATGTGTATGGGTTCAAGTGGACAAGGGGTGGACTTGTGATAGTTAATATTGTCAACTTGATTGGACTGAACATACAAAGTATTGTTCCTGGGTGTGTCTATGAGGGTGTTGCCAAAGGAGATTAACTTTTGAGTCAGTTGACTGGGATAGGCAGACCCATCCTCAATCCGGGTGAGCACTATCCAGTCAGTTGCCAGTGCAGCTAGAATAAAAGCAGGCAGAAGAATAAGGAAGAACTGGACTTGCTGAGTCTTCTGGTCTTCATCTTTCTCCCATGCTAGATGCTTCCTGCTCTCAAACATCAGACTGCAATTTCTTCAGCTTTTGGACTCATGGACTTATACCAGTGATTTGCAAGGAGCTCTTGGGCCTTCGGCCACAGAATGAAGGCTGCACTGTCGGCTTCTTTACTTTTGACATTTTGGGACTCAGACTGGTTTCCTTGCTCCTCAGCTTGCAGACTGCCTATTGTGGGATGTCACCTTGCGACTGTATGAATCAATACTCCTTAATAAACTCCACTTCATATATACGTCTGTCTTATTAGTTCTGTCCCTCTAGAGAACCCTAACACACTATCCTAACCTAAAACACCCTTATGTCTATGAGAGTTGCTTCAATAGCTAAGCTTGTCTTCCTGCTCCTACTTTTCCAACAATGTAAAGTCAGTTCAGGAAGGTGACAGTGTGTTCCTATAAAACTTGAAATTAGTTCATATTGCTCCACTGTTCTAAAGCCTGCAAGTGGCTTCCAAAAGAATTTGGAAGTGGGACTCCTTTTCCAATCTACTTGACTTTACCTAATACCCTGTCAAAGCCCTTGATTTCAACACTCTGCATTCTTTTCCTCCCTTCTTCTGCTCCTTCTATAGCCAAACTTGGTCTTAGGGGCCTTGTTCTCACTATTCCCTTTGTCTGTAAAGCTATTCCTCCAGAAATCGTTGTGCTTCACTCCCTCTTGTTATTTGCATCTCTGTTCAAAGTTACTTCCTCAGAGATGCGTGTAACCAATTCTAAGTCAAATAGTCCTCCCTCAAGTTACTATCAAACTCTTCACTTTGAGGACTTATTTTCATTACCTGAAATTGCATGTTTCCTTGATTATTTGTTTAAAATCTGTTTCCCGCATGAGATGATATATCATAAAGCCAAGACTTCTGAAATATTGAATTAACTTTAATTTTTTTAATTAAAAATTTATTTAAATTTGCAGTTATAGCTTTAAGCTGAGAGTTTAGAACCTGCATATTATGTAAAAAAAAAAATTAACTTTTTAAATAAATGCATTGGAAATAAAGAATGTTATATGGTGCTTTCTTTCCAAAATATCAGTCACATTTTTTATGATGCCTGAATTGCCTAACCCTTGCGAGGCCCCTTCATCTGTTTCGTATTAATTTTCTTATTTACGAGCACCTTATTGACAGTGAGAGTGCAGATACTCAAAGTCCTGTTCTTTATCATTCATCCTCTCCCGTGAAATTTGGCACCACTCACCTGTTCAAACTTTCGTTCTACGTGGAGTCCTAGACTTTTCCTGATACCCCTTCCCTGCAAGTGACACCAGATTAGTAATATGTGGGGATCAGTTTAGGCTTAATGACCAGCTAGGGAAGTGGGGACTACAGTAGCTTTCTTAGAACCATTTAAATTTTTAAAGGTTTTCAATCTTTTATTTTACACCACTAATTTAGGCTTTTTATTTGTCTATAACTAAATGAAAATATAACTAAATGAAAATCCAACACCCCTTGCCTCATTTTGTGCCCCAAAAACAGAACACATTGAGATCTGCTGGCATTCAAAGTTTCCTTAATTAGGTCAGATGTGGTGGCTCACGCCTGTAATCCCAACACTTTGGGAGCCTGAGGTGGGTGAATCACTTGAGGCTAGGAGTTTGAGACTAGCCTGCCCAACATGGTGAACCTCACCTCTAAAAAAATACAAAAATTAGCCGGGCGGGGTGGCACGTGCCTGTCATCCCACCTACTCGGGAGGCTGAGGTAAGAGAATCATTTGACCTCAGGGGTGGAGGTTGCAGTGAACTGAGATCATGCCACTGTGCTCCAGACTGGGTGACAAACGGAGACTCTATCTCAAAAAAAAGTTCCCTTAATTACTGCCTTTCAAGTCTTACCTCTCAATATTCTTATATAGACATTTTAGAATATCCCAGTCAGAAATATTCTGACTGATATTCTAAATTGACTTATAAGAAATGTTATCTGGGCATCTAACAGGTAGAAAAATCACCAGATACAGGATAATAGATTGATGAGAGAAAATGTAAACAATTAAAAGAAACACACATTTTTATAATTTGTTAGAGTGTGAAGGAAGTTGTGGATGCATACATGAATAAAACTGGTCTTGAGATGATAATTTTCAAATTGAGTAACAGATATATGATGTTTTAATATTCTATTTTCCCTCCTTTATATACATATAAAGCATATATATGCATAGATATGTGCAATTGCTTCTCAGTTACCCACTTGATACTCATATATTCTAAATGTTAAATAGAAGTGCTTTAGAACCACTGCATGTTTACTTATGTTAATATCTATACAATTGACTGAATATTTATCTTTGCATTTGTATGTTTTAAGTTAGATAGGCCTTGAAACTCACCATTCGTAAGAAAGTAAATGATTTTGTATGCCATATGATATGCAGAAAAAAATTAAGAAATCAGAATTACTTGGTAAATATTTTCAGGTGTTTGCCTGAAGCATTGGGATGCACTTGTAAGGAATGTTAAATCATAATATTGTCTCAGAATATTTTCATTTGTTTTAATTAGTAACAATTATTGTTAAGTCACTAAAGAAATTTCAAAAATGAGTTATACAGTTAAAGATAAGGTAAAGTTCTTACCTGCATATGGTGTATAATGGGAAGAAAGAAAATGATATACCAGTGTGTTGAAATAGGAGAGTGGGGAGAGAAGGAGACAAAGGGAAGGGATATCCATGAATACTTACAAAATAACAGAGAGTCTACTCAGTGGCTGTACTAATTCCCTAGGGCTTCCTTTAAAAAGTCACACCAACAGCAGCATTTGGTTGTTTTTATAATTCTGGAGTCTAGAATCCCTAAATCAAGGCATTGACAAGGACACCTTCACTCTGAACCCTTAAAGAGATATTTTACTTGCCTCTTCCTAGCTCCTGAAAGACTGCTGGCAATCTTTAATGTCCTTTTGCTGGCATTTGCCTAACTTCAGTCTATGCCTTTGCCCTCATTCGGTGTTCTTCTTGTGGTCTCTGTGTCTTCTTTTATAACGACGCCAGTCATATTGAATTAGGGGCCTATCCTACTCCAGTATTGCCTCAGCGGAATTTAACTATGTCTGTAAAGACCCTATTCCTATTTCCAAACAAGGTACTGGAGGTTAAGACTACAACATCCCTTATATCTTCTTTTTTTTTTTTATGGAAAGAGCAGAATTCAACTATGACAGTGGTTTAAGGGAAATATTAATAAAGCTTATTAATTGGATGGAAAGATTACATGACAGTAGATAAACAATAAAAGTTTTCCCAATTGAGTAAAAGTGTATAGATGTGTCTTGAATAAAATAGGAATATTGACGGCTGGAGAAATCAAAGATTTTGTTTGAAAATCTGTGATTAATACAATTAGACTAGAGAATAAGCTGTGTTTGGATATCAAAAGGGAAAGGATGAAAACTTGAATTGGTGTATTTTGCAAATAGACTTCATTATCAGAACAATGAAAAATGTTATTCGATTCTCTAGACCATGTATAATCTATACCTGCTACATAAGAGGTTGATGTGACTGGATCTGTGTGTAAAAATCAAATCAGTGTAGTAGCACTTTGTTGCTAAGATGGAGTGTATAGAATGCAGGCAGCTGGAGTTAAGTCCAGGTTAGAGAAAAGATGCCCTGGATAGAGTTATGGAAATGGCAATGTAAAAAAAGTTCCATTTTTAAAATCCATAATTGAATTTCTTTATAATAGAATTGACATAAACTATTCATTTTTATTCCAAGTACATTTTCCTTTTTTGTTTAATGACAAATGACAAAACTCATAAGTCATTTTCCAACATTTGGTGTTTATATTGTTTCTGGGAAGATTCACACCAATTGCGTCAAAGCAGTTAACTTAAAATTATTGCAGATTTACTGTATTTAGAGATCACATTACTAAAATTAAAGAAGTTCCATCTTTCTATATAGTGTTAAACTTTATTTTGTAAAAGTTATAGTTTAAAAATACCTTTTTTGTTTTTATACGAAGCAAATTGTACACTGAAATGTTTTATTCTCAGGAAAAAAGCATTCTAAAAATATAGTTAAGGAAGCATTTCACCAAGTCAAGAAAAATATATTTAGTTTCAGCTAAAAATAAATGTGTCCAAATGAAAACTACATTCCAAACAATAACTTACAAATGTATTCATTCATTCAAAAAAGTTTTATTGACTACCTATTATAATTAAACAACTGTATCCAGCTAAGTTAGGACATTTAAAAAAAAAACTTTCCAATATGGTCTCTTCTTTAAAATTCCTTGTATTGAATAAATTAATGTATGATTCTTATAAAAAATAAGTATTAGTCAAGGACAAGAGTGATCATTTATACAAGTGGTATAAATAGAGTGTTTGTGGCTGACAGTGTGCTGTTAATCCAATAGTACCACCAACACTTCGTCTTTATCATCAGAATCCTTCTACTATTCAGGTATCAGAAAGCTATCTTCTATTTGATCTTAATTAGTCCAAGGCTATGTACTCACAGTAATTCTATTCACCCCCTTAAGAGATAGTCATGTGAATGGTCATGTGCTAATTCTAGCAAATAATATATTACTCTACCGGACATGTCTGGGAAAATTCATCCTCACTCTTAAAAACAAACATAAGAAAGGAGGCATGCCTTCTTTTATCCTTGTGACTTTTCAAAGGCCTCATTTTCACTTTATGCCTGGAACTATGGCAGCCATTTTGGGATCATGAGGTTTGTTAAGACTGTAAGGATGGCAGAGTAGAAGGATGGAGAGAAACTGAATCCTTAATGACGTGAGCTAATAAATTAATCAACCATAGAAGAATCCCAACCTACCTTGGGATGTCTCATTATGTGCAATGCTATATTTTATGATTTAAAAATCAATTTTATTTTGTGGAAGTGACATGGAGCTAAAAGCCCTTGAACCAAAGCAGTTTAAAATAGATGACACTGGGACTAGTTGTTAAAGAATCATTATGATTTCAATGTATGCTGAAGTTGCAGGAGACATAGGGGCTGAGATAGGAAGGAAAAAGGTCTATCTGAGCCATGCACTAGAAATCCCAATGTCAAATGATTATGTGAAAAACAGAATCCACTTTATTTATTTGATTGTATAGTTAACCTCAATTAATGAGAAGAAAATATGGCTTTTCATTTTCATTTCTACATTTATTTTTTGATCTAAAACTTTCAAGTTCATGTTGACTTAAAAACTGAACATGACCTTATAGGTGTTGTTTGCATGGTAAATGATACAGATAAGCTCTTTTGAATGTCTTTTATCTAGTTCTTTGTTATTTATTTAGCTACATTTTAAGACCTGTCATTTAGTGCTTTACAGAGTGTATCCAAAACTATGCACAGGAAGGCATCACATACCAAGATATAAAGCATAAATTCTATTACAGAAAATGATTAAATAAGCAAGAATCAAGCAAAATCTAAACTTTTTAATTTCTACGGTTAGTTTTTTATTAAGACTTTAAAACGGTCCTTACTATCAGGTTAATTGCTTTATTTTGTTCTTTAAAAAAATCTGCATACAATTTTTTGAACATCAATATTCTTTATGTTGGACTTCCTTAGATACCCAGAAATCCAATTAAGTTCCAGGAGATTAAAATAGTATATTTGTCTAAGCTACTTAAGAGACCTGAGGACCTGGCAACACTTTTCTGACAATACTTTTCAACCAAGCCTACCTCTGTAAATAACATATATACTCTGCAATAAATATTATTTTGAAGAATGAAAGAGGTTTAGAGAGGCTGAGGTGGGGCACATAGGGAGGGCTGACATTCTGGTGACATCAGGCCAAAGCTGCTGATTATTTTTGTGGGTCTTTCATAGTCTCTCTTGTTTTTAGTAAAGCCATGTGTGCCTGCAAACGATGTATAATATGTGTTATTTCTGGATGAATGCACTTAATTATCCCTAAAAATCATTTCACCAACAGATGTCTCCTCCTCCTTTTCCTTGTACTAATCATTCTCTGCAGTTGCAAACTTTTTTTTTTTTTTTTTTTTCCTGAGTCCTTGTGTTCCCTCTCTTCTTCTTTCTGAAGGATTTCTCCTCCAGGGCAATTTTCCCCTCTCAAAATCAAAATGTGAAACAGCATAAAAGACATCATAAAAGCTTTGAAAATGTTCCCTGGTGCATATTTTAATATAAGTACCAGATTTGTCTAAACAAAGAAAATGAATTTTCATCATTCTAGTAATTTTGGCAATGGAATCACAATTCAAATTTATCAATGTATTTATCCCTTATTTGTTTATCCATGGAAGTGTGGTTATACATCTTCATTTTGAGAGTAATTAGAAAATGAAAAGAACTGTACCAAATTTTATTGTTATTCATTTTCATTTCTAGATCTCATTTTGTGACTCACACCAACTAAATTGTTTAGATATTAGGATACCCAAGGCTTATTGGGATAGATCCCTAGCCCAAGTTCCAAGCCTCTAGAAAAACAAGCAAATATCTCACCTGGGTTTAGCAATGAAAATAAAGCTAATTGTGATTGCACTTATATTATAATTTTATTTGGTCATAAGCCAATATTACTATCCCATTTTGGATTTCATAAAATCTTGGCTCATTTGAAATGATTATGGTAGATATGTTTGCCTTCTAATGTATTATTCAACTAATAATATGCACAATAAAATCAAAGCCACGTAAGTATTTGGAAATGACTGAATGAAAATAGAGGGCTGTTTGTGTATGAAGAAAACACACTTCAACCTACCAATTTTTATGGTTTCTTTAATTAAGGATGTGGTTTTAAATTTCACAAATTTAAATTTTACCTTTTTAGTCATCAACTGAGTTACTTTGTATTCAATGGGTTCTTAAGTTGAAAAGGCCATATAATGCTCTGAGAACCTTTCCTTTCCTCTTTCTTTTTTCTTTATGCCTATCAAGAACCTACAAAAAGTGATGCTCATTCTGGAAGAAGTTCTGGTATTTTTAGTTTAAAAAATTTCCTGAGATTATGGTTCCTATATGTAATTCCAGTGAAGAATTACTAAAGTGTACATCTTGGCTTAACAAAGTTATGAGCAAGGTAGATCTATTTTTCTACAATACAATGCTTTCGAAAGTATCATTAGATTTGGGAAAGAATGTAGCCTTTTCAAATTAGAGTCTACTCAAAAAAGGGCTCAAAAAGTATTAGCCAATTTGAAGAATAAAAATCCAATTGGGACTCTAGTGGGATTCAAATGTATTATAGTATGTTTGATGTGACTTACATAGGGATGAGTGTGACCTTGAGAATATCATTTACATTTCACATGCATTGTTTTTATCGTTCTGCATAGTTTATTTAATTATTCTTTGAGCTCTAATATTGTGTGATATGTTGATATCTGTGCTCTATCCAATAGACTGAATAATTATTTTAAAGTATTTTTATTTTTCAAAAAATATGAGAAAAAGCGTATATAATGGAATATTTAAATAAATTAAATATCGGAGAAAATGAAGATTAAGGCAAAGGACCAAGACCGTTAACATCAAGTCAAAAAAACTCTTTTATTGTCCATCAATTCCTGCCTCCAGGCTCCTTAGAAGCCATTGTGTTTAAATAAATGTAATCATAATATTTAGAATAGTGATCTTTATAGTGGAATACCTTAAAAATACTAGCACTTTCAATTATTTTAACACCTTCATATCCTAGTGTTCATTTTAATGTATGCTTTATGATTTTAAAAAATGTTTATCGTATGGATATAAGTAAATAAGTAAATAAATAAATGGTTTAGGCATAATTGTTTCAAAAATTTGACAAGACTCTCAGTGTTTGGAAGATACTGCTATATAAAAAAAAATACCAATTTTTGAGCAAACATAATGTTCTAGAAGACTCAAGTGCTGAGAGAAATACAATGTGTAAAGTAACACAGGTCAGGAAGCATCAATACCTTCAAGAGTCAGCCAGATAACACAAATGTTTAGAGCAGCTTACCTTGAGATAATAGGGTGTCATGGCCCTATGAAATAGGCATGGCACTCTGTCTAAATGTATATATATTACATATAATATAACACATATTTATATA
>NW_012123376.1:9853268-9889402 GCF_000951035.1 Colobus angolensis palliatus
TTTTATATATTATATAAATAATTTTATATATATATGTAGTAGTCCTTCACCAGGGTTATATGTTATAAAACATACTACATATATCTAATTTTAATGTATCAAATTTTTAACATATATAATATCTTATATATACACATATATACATATACACGTATATGTTGTGATTCTTCATCAGGGTTACATTTAATGTTATAAAACATTATTTAAAGCTGAGTGTGGTGGATTGCACCTGTAATTCCAGCTACTTGGGAGGCTGAACTGAGAGGATCTTCTGAGGCCAGGAGTTTGAGAACAGACTGGGAAACACAGTGATAGCCTATCTGTAAAACAAAAGAGAGAGAGAGAATAAGTGGGTGTCCCAGCTACTAGGAAATCTGAGGTGAGACGCTTGCATAAGCCCAGGAGGTTGGGGCTGCAGTGAGCTATGATCACTCCACAGCACTACAGCCTCAGCAACAGAGTGAGACTTTGTCTCCATAATAAAGAAATAAAATATTATACACATCTAACATATAAAAGCATTTGGACTGTATCAAACTTTATGTAATATATAAATTATATATTATTTGTTTAGTTACCAAACGAAACATCTGCAGGCTCAAGGGTTAGACTTTGCTATCTCTTGAAATATATAGTGCCTTCAGCAATGATTTCAGAACAAATGAAGAAATCATAAGCCTCTTCAGTTAGTGACTTCATTCAAAGTTTATAGGACAATATTAAAATACAATTTTGTAAACATGATTAAAAAATATAGCTAAAGTTTTTTTTATTCTGTTGATGTTTTCATAGAAACTGAATATAGTCAAATAAAGTTATGCTGTCTATCATGGATCTAAAGTAAAGGTATCTTGTAAAATTGTACAAGATTACATTTATAAGGAAAGAAGTTAAGTAGTAGTTAGAAGAATAAAACTTATTGTGAGCATTGACAATCTTTCCGTATATAAGTTCCTATGTTCTCTTCAAGGAAATAGGCCACAGAAGTACACAAACCTCCTTTAGAAGAAATATTTTTATATTATCTATAAATTAAATAAAATTTGGTTTGATATGAAAGCAATGGCACATCATAGGCTGTGACAGAGGGTCTGAATATTTTTCAGGACAAATGTTGCAGGTATGATGGAAAGGGCCACAAGCCAAGGAATGCTCACAGCCCTTAGAAGCTGGAAAAGGAAAGGAAATAAATTCTCCCTCTACCAGGGAATGAGCTCTGCTGACACCTTGACTTTAGCTAATGAGGCCCATTTTCTGGAGAGTTTGTGATTTCCAAAATTGAAGGTAATACATTTATGTTGTTTTAAGTCATTAAATTTGTTGTTATTTGTTACAACCACAATAGGAAATTAATACAGTTTTCTTGAGAATCTCTAATATAATCCTTTCCTTTTATTTGGATTTCTAAATTAATTTGTTCAAAGAAACAGCCAGGCACAGTGGCTGATGCCTGTAACCCCAGGGCTTTAGGAGGCTAAGGCAGTTGGGTTGCTTGAGCCCAGAAGTTTGAGTCTGCAGTGAACTATGACTCACCATTTTCTTCCAGCCTGGGTGACAGAGTGAGATCTTGTCTCAGGAAAAAAAAAAAAATAAGAGCAACAGTTATATTTTACTATTCTTCTGTAATTTTCTATATAATTCTTTCTCATCTGCTGGCAGTATTATGACTTTTATGCAAATCTGATGTCTCTCTTTTTTTTTACTTGGCATACCTGGTGTATGAATTTAAATAATAGTATATGTTTTTCTTTCAAAGTATATATTTTTGGGTTTTACGCAAAAATTTTTTTCAATTATTGTATTGTATCACTTTATTCTGTGGCAGTTGTTTTTATAGTTACTGTAGAGGACACTCATATATAAATCAGTACCCTTTGATTTCCCATCTTCTCACATTTAGTAACACGTGCTTATTCTATTTACTCTTGGATTTTGAGTTGGTGATTTAGCAAGCTATCCTTTGCACGTACACTGAGAATTATTATTTAAAATAATGTCATCTCTCAAAATGAATGAAAAAAATTATACATAGTGATATGAATTTGTTCATACTTTTTTCTGAAATTGAACACATTGTTTTCTAACATAATATAAATGTTGGTGCCCTGCAACAACCCTTAGTAAACTTGTTGATTCTTCATAGTATTTGGAAGCAGAATGAAAATGACCTGGATGAAAAGAAAAATAAACAGATGTTCATATGATGTTAGTTAGTTCACCCAAAAAAGGCTTCCTAGGAAAGTATTTAACCCAGGGAAATTAAAGTTAGAAGGTTTTATCAAAGACCTATCACTCCTTATTGGAAAAATGAAGATTTGTTGTGTTGTCACTGGAGAGAAGACTGGAGGTAGTCACCCAGAGCTAATTGTGTGTGCCGTATTTAATAAGGTTGGTGCCTAATGGACTTCATCACAGGGAAGTCTTTATTGCCCAAGAGACCTTGACATTAGAAACATTATTGGAAGGGTTTCTGTCTACACATGTAGCCAGCTATTTACCTGCCCAGAGTTAACCTAAGATTTTTTTTCAAAAGGTTGATTGGTTCAGCCATTACTTTGATTTCCTGTCTCCTGTCACCTTTTGCCGTAATCACATAAGTAGTTTTTGTTGTTGTTTCTTGAAGCAACCTGGAATAAGAAAATAGATTTTCATTTGTACTCAGAGGTGTTTTTCATTAAACAACCTGATCAAAGTTGCTATTTTCAATTTATATGCTAATAAAGTGTACTTTAGAACTTATAAACATGCATTACCCAGTGGGATTTTGTTCCTGGATCCAACATAATCTATGGGCTCAGAGGATCTCTTCAGGTTATAAGAGTTACAGGAAAGTGGTTGTCAATTGAAAAGTATGAGGCCATATGCACAATGAGGTCCAAGATTAGAGCAATAAATAATAAATTTAAGAAAGGACAAAATGCAGATAAGGCAAACATAACATATATTTTTCGGCATTAATTATCCATAATTCTTTATTCTAAGAATGTTTTATATCATATGATTGGTGCAAGTGTGTGCTTATCTCTTGAAAAGGCTCTTATATTCTGTTGTTTCCATTATGTATATATAACTACTGTAATGCATAATAGGTATTACTTTGGTCAAATTAAGTAAGTCTTGTAAAACCAGCTATGTCTACAATGATTTTCTAAGATGATCTCTGATTATAATCTCTGCTCTTGGTAGTGAACCTAAAGACTTTCTCAAATATAGAGAACCATGTTTGTTTTTATATGAGTGTTGTTCTCAGGCAAACCTGATGGACCCAATATGAGAAACTGATTAAAGAAAAACCAATAGATCAATAAAGTTTGTATGAAGAAGCTTACAATTGACATTCTACCGAAATAGGCATAATATAATTATGGTTAAATTAGACATTTTCTTAAAAAAAAAAAACTGTACAGTGAAGAAAAATATCAGCAATTGATTGGAATGCCATCTGGTGAGATATACAGAGACCTTGGGAAAGTAGAGACAGTGAATTAGCAGAAGCTATGAGTAAACTAAAGCCATGAGCTAGAAGAATTCTTAAGCAAACCAAATTCAGAAACCAAAAGATACATATAGTGAGGTTGCTGGAATCTGTTGACAGCAGCAGAGGCTAGAGAAACATAAACAGAAGTTGAATGTCCCCAAAAAAGTTCTCCAGATAATTCCTGCCGATAGAATAGTCACGGGTTGCAGGAGCAGATGAGTGAAAGACGTAGTATATCATTGAATTCTGTGATTACCAGCAATTCCTAAAACTACTTTATATGTGAGTAATTTGCATGGAGATTTTTCTTCTCAATTTGATGCATTTATGGTTTTGAAAATAAAAGTGCTTTCAGACACACATGAAAGATCATCACTCAGGGTGGATAATCCATATTTTATCCTGGACCTTCTTTCATTAGATGATTCTCACTCAAAATTGAAGATTTTTTTTCCTATGTATTATTAAACCATCTGATAAAAAACTTATGCATTCCCTTTCTTTCTAATTTATGCTTAAGTAGCTCAGTGAACTAAAGCCTTACACTGCCACATTCTTGTATTATTTACAGAGGTGTATGGAGTAAATCAGTGTGTGTGCATATGATTGTGTGAGGCATGCTGAGTGTATAAGCAATCCTAGTGATTCCTAATTTAAATTATTTATATTAAAATATTTTTAAGACATTCCTGTGATAGACATTCCTGCGATAGACATTCCTGCTATATAATAATATTCAGTTTATTTCTTCTGGGCAGACTGATAAATTGTGATAGGGACGGGAAGTGCTGGGAAGGGAAGAGTGTGGGCCCTTTAAATTATATGAAATGGGGAAAGTTGTGGTCTCTGGCTAGGCTCCACCCGCATGGACCTAGGTGAGGACAAGCATTTTTGTTTTCCTGCCCAAATGTTGCATTTTTCCCAAGACCAGCCTGGCCTGCCATGCCCCCTATAAAAACCCAAGACCATAGCAAGGCAGAGACACAGGTGGCTGGACGTTGAGAGGAGCGTATCAGCACAGGAACACACGGGCAGCTGGACATTGAGAGGAACACTGACTGCTGCAGACGCTTAGGTAGGCCATTGACTTGCAGAAGCAGAATATGGCGGAGTTAGGCTGGGGCAGTGGGAGGAGAGCCCAGGCTGCTGAGCAGCCCGACCCCAGGGAAAGACTCCCACTGGCTTCTGGCTTCCCCCATCTGCTGAGTGCTACCTCCACTCAATAAAACACATATCAATTTTAGATGGAAATATTTAATTATCAAAGATCAACTCCAATTTATTTTTTCTTCCACTTCTTGGACATAGTGTTACATGTAAGCATATAGGTAAAATATCCAGTACATGAAGAAGAACGGTACCTTATGGTTGCTCAGAACATTCACAAGCTGCACAAATGAGAAATACATCTCTGTTATTTTAAGCAATTGAGATTTGGGGATTCTTTGTTATCCTGATGTAATCTAATCTATCATGACACAGCCCTAAAGGAAGGGAACCATTACTAAATTTTTTGAGTATTAAATACAGAGACTTTTGTCAGGTGAGGTTTATCTCCCAAATGTTTTCTTACTTTAGGGAGGAATTTCAAAAGATAATAGACTTATGTTATCTTTATCAGGCAAAAATTGTTAATGGCACATTATTTTATAAGTAGCAAAGTAATTTATATTCTCGCCCTTCAGAACACTATGTTAAAATAAAATAATCTCATTTGTAATTCAGCAGATTTTGTTTGCCTAATGTTTATGACTATGTAAATAGATTGCATACTATTTCTTGAAGAATATTATAGTGTTAATTTACAGATGCAAGTTTAACGCATCAGATGTGTAAAATGTTTCCATGCTTTACTCTGTTGTTTAACCTTTTATTCTATATGTAATATTCTTAACTGCAAATGTTTAACCTTTTATTCTATATGTAATATTCTTAGCTGATTTTTACTTCTTGTCAGTTCAAATATTTTTATACCCTTTGGATAATGGTAAAATAGCTTCTTTATCTCTCCTTCTGCATCCAATTCTGTAATTACCTTGACCAAAATAAAAGGATAATTTTAACTGCTTTATCTCTTTTGACATTTATTTGGTTCTGATCAAATGTGATTAAAAGGAAAATGTGGAGTAGTTTCTAAACATTGCTCCATCTACTAAGAACTGGCATATAGAAAAACATATAAACAGAAACGGAGTTTCACCATGTTGGCCAGGCTCGTCTGGAACTCCTGACCTGAGCTACCTGGGAGACTGAAGCGGGAGAATCTCTTGAACCTGGGAGGCGGAGGTTGCAGTGAACTGAGATGAAGCTACTGCACTTCAGACTGGGCGACAGAGCGAGACTCTGTCTCAAAAAAACAAAACAAAACCAAACAAAAATATATGAGCATGTATAAGTAGACATGTGACTTGCTTTGACCAATGAAATTAGAGCAAAAATAAAGATGCCCTCTGAGGCAGAAGGAAGATCACAGAATGAAGAGAATGCAGAGCTGATTCCCCACTTGCCCTTTCATGCAAGCAAGAAATAAGCCCCTTTTTTCTTTAAGCCATTACATGCAATGTGAGCAAGAAATAAACCCTTAGTTCTTGAATCCATTGCAATTTTGAAATTATTTCTTACCACAACTGTATCCAGTCTCTCCGAACTACATTAACTTTGCCCTATTTCTGTTGGAAATTGCCTCTTTGTGTCTTTTGCATATTTAGGGGAAAATACATCTTTTTATTAGTGATTTGCTTGAAACATTTATTTTTCTTTCATATATGTTCTAATCATATTCCGTTTTTTTTTTTGTCTACCTCAATTTGTTTTATAATACTCAGCTTTGAATTCACAGAATCACATATTCTTTTAATGTTATTTTGAACAGTTAATGTTTTGTTTTATTAACAGTTTTTTGGTATATGTCATGAGACCGCTATGTAATTTTGATTTTAAAAAATTACTTAGTTTTCCATGCAAGCATAATTATAGTTAATGTATTAGGCCATTTTTGCATTGCTATAAATAAATACTTGAGGCTGGGTAATTTAAGAAGAAATGATGTTGTCAGACACAGAGGCTCATGCCTATATTCCTAGCATTTTGGGAAGCTGAGGCAGATGGATTGCTTGAGCCTAGGAGTTTAAGAACAACCTGGGCAACATAGTGAGATCCTATCTCTATAAAATATCTAAAAAATTATCTGGGCATTATGATGTGGGCCTGTGGTCCTAGCTGCTCAGTGGTGGGAGGATTGCTTGAGACTGTGATCATATCAGTGCACTGGAGTCTGGGTGACAGAATGAGACTGTGTCTCAATAAAATAAAAAATAAAAGAGATTTAATAGTTTCATAGTTCTGCAGGCTGTACAAGCGTGGAACAAACATCTGCTCCACTTCTGGTGAGGGCCTCAAGTGAAGTAAAATCAGGCATGTCACATAGAGCAGGAGCAAGAAAGAGAGTGGGGAGGTGTGGGCACACTTTCAAACAACAGATCTTGTGAGAATTCACTCCCTATCTCAAGGACAGCATCAAGCCATTCATACGGAATCTATTCCCGTGACCCAAACACCTCCCACCAGGTTCTACCTCCAACATTACAAATTGCATTTCAATATGAGATTTGGAGGGACAAATATCAAATTATATTAGTTAAAAAAAATCACCACTTTAAAGTGCCAATTTTGTTATATGCATTATTTTTCTAAAATGTTCAAATGGCTCTTCATGTTAATTAGGGTATCAGTAAAAAATGTTTAATTACTATAGCTTTAAGATATGTTTTAATTAGGGAGAGAAAAGGTAGTCTCATTTGTATAATTCTTTTAATATTGTAATTCTTATCCATTTGTCTTTTTACAACAAATTCAGAATTATTTTATTGAGAATTATTTGGCTGAGTCACACGAAAAATACTGCTGAGATTCTATTTCAATGACTTTTGCACTCATAAATTAGCTTGGAAAATTAACATATTTGCAAAGTTTATTCTTTCCACTTGGAATGGAAAAATGTATACAAATTTTCTCCTGATTCTCTAGCATTTTCTAAGCAAATATTTACAAAATTATCTAAGGATGAAAATATTTTTCCTCTTTTCCAATAGTTATAATTTTAATTTATTTTCCTATGTTTATTGTACTGATTACATTAAGAATAATAATAAGTAATAGTGACAGAAATGTGTACCATTGTCCTATTTTTGAGTTTATGGGAATGGTATAAAGGTTACTCTTGCTTGTATAGTGCTGGATATTAGCAAGAAAAAGTATTTATTAATCATGATGATTTATTTTTATTTTGCTAGAATTTTTATTGGGAATGGATGTTTGTTTTATATAAAGCTTTTCAAATTGTATTAAAATAATAATAATAAGATAAGTTTCCATTATATTATTAATGTGATTAATTGCATAAACAAATATATTTTTATTTATACATCTTAGCCCTCCTTAAACACACCCTCTATCTTTGTAATCGTTTCTTCATTTTCTCATTCTTCTTAGCTCCTCTTCCTGCTCTAGCTTTTTAAAAATTTCCTTTTATATAAGTTCACTTTGGTAGCATTTCATTTAGGGTTGTTGTACCTGTGTTTATACAAATGGACCAATCAAGTTCTACTCTAGAAAAATAGAAACCATATCAGATCGTTTTTAAAAGATAGTTTTACATAGGAAATTGGTAATTCCAGAACTGGAGAACAAACCAGGGAAAAAAAAGTCCAAAAAGGTGCAGAGAGACAACACAGAGGTAGCAACTAAAGAAGCTGCTGTCTCTGCTCAGACAGGGGGAGCAAAGGGAAGATATGGTTGTTACCAGAACCTATAATATAGCAGAAGAGGCCCAACAGAGCTGGGTTCTAGACCTCCGAGGAGGTATTATTTGTACCTCAGAAACTTGGAGAAGGCCCCTTGAAGAGCTGAAACTCTGAGAAGGAGGCACTGGTCACCTGGTCTTGGTACTGCTGAAGGTGCAGAATTGCACCTTCTGGGAAGTTGTAACAAAATCATATAAAAACACTAGATTTTAAATTAACTCTGGGGCAAAAATCTTGTGAGATGATTAGGGACAGCAAGAAAACAGGGTAAAAAAAGCATGCTCATTTCCCCTACTTCCTTTCATTTTTCTTCTTTTGATACCTTTTATTGTTGAAAATTAGCAAGAAGCATCCAACAAAAAAGAAAAGTAGTCTTTGGTTGCCCATCTCCAGCAATGCAAAAGTGTATAGAAAGGTGGCTTTGGAGCTCAGAACCAACAGCTTAAAAGATGTAGAGCTGGTTTCTAATTTCTATTTAAATATTGTTAGTACGGTATCATATTTTCTTTGCTCTGGAATAGTTATATAACATGAGAATTTTCTGTCCATTGAAACTGTAAATGCAATATGAATAAACTCTCTGAGTTCAGAGCCATTTTGGAGGGAATTGTAGAAGATTTATTTGATTTTAGCCATGTTTACTAGCATGTTTAATTTTCTACCTTTGTATAATCCTTGGCTACTTTCTGACATGTTCTGGAAAAGCTTTGTTTCTGCTCTCTCCTGTTCCTTCTACTTTGGTGAAACATTGTCACATAATACCTAGTGTGTATTGATATTTCGAATTTTGAGACAGAATACTAGCTTAGAACATAGGAATGTTTTATAATGCCATAACAAATACAAATATATAAAGATGTAAACATGTATGGCAACATACTCATACAGTTACACAAAAATCACATATTGAATAACATAATCTTAATGTAAATACACTTTTCTCAAATAGGTATGAAATTTTAGAACAGACCTGATTTAATACTTGAATTAAGTGGACTTGATCATAAAGGGCAGTTTAAGTATGATTGTCTTAAATGGGTTTCTCTCTCTCTCTCTAGCAAGAGCTTAAGAAGCCTGCTTAAGCTTACTACCTTGACTTGAGGTCCAATATTTTCCTTCCTTTGAAGAAAACCAGACTCTGTTTAGTCACTGTCCTTTATCACCGGACTTGAATAGGGGCTATTATGAGATTAAAGAAACATAAGAAAACTTTGAGAAAAATTAGTTTTCTTTTTTCATCTTTTTTTTTTTGAAACATGATATCCCTCTGTCATGCAGGCTCGACCTCCAAAGCTCAAGCAGAGCTTCCACCTCAGCCTTCTAAGTAGCTGCGACTACAGGCACATGCCACTACACTTAGCTACTTTTTATATTTTTACAGAGACCGGTTTTCCCCATGTTGCTCAGATTGGTCTCAAACTCCTGGGCTCAAGCAATTCATCTGCTTCAGCCTCCCTAAGTGTTGGGATTACAGACACAAGCCACCGCACCCAGGCTCATAGATTTTTACCCTGTGGGGCACTTTCCTTTACAGATCATCTGGGCTGTCTTCTCTAGAGATTCCAGGCCACGCTGTCTTTGAAGAACTCTCTCCTTACTTTTTAGTTAGTAGCTTTCTTTTTTCAATTTTTTGGATGTTTGTTATACAATGGTACAAATCTTCAAATCTCCAATATGAGGCTAACGCTACTGGTGTTAAACATTCTAGTGTTTTGACTCTGATGTATTTAATTCCTCTTAATCTCAGGTGCATTTTCTGAGCATACCAGGAGGTGAAAATGTGTTTACCTTTTTGAAGAGGAGTATAAAAATATATTCATGTATTATTCTTTTTCCAAATCTTTCCTGCTTTACAACATGGAATTCTGTTTAAAATATTATTTTATCATAATAAATAGCAACCTAAAATTAAAATATCAAATTGGCTTAGATATATAAAATAAGACTCATAGAGAGATAAATGTAATATAAAAAGAAATATTTTCATATTTAATTTTATTAATCTTTACAAAAGTTGGGTAAAAAGCACTTTTAAACCATTAAATGTCAAGAGAGGAATTTTAGTTTTACTGACAGTGTTCTGAGAAGGAAATTTTTCTCTTGACCCCGGCTTTTATAATCAAAAAGTATATATATTTTTCTTTTTTTGAGGCGGAGTCTTGCTCTGTCTCCCAGGATGGAGTGCTGTGGCTCCATCTGGGCTCACTGCAAGCTCCGCCTCCCAGGTTCATGCCATTCTCCTGCCTCAGCCTACCGAGTATAGCTGGGACTACAGGCCCCTGCCACTACGACCAGCTAATTTTTTGTATTTTTAGTAGACATGGGGTTTCACCGTGTTAGACAGGATGGTCTCAATCTCCTGACCTCGTGATCCGCCCACCTCGGCCTCCCAAAGTGCTGGGATTACAAGCGTGAGACACCACGCCCGGTCAAAGTACCACAGTCTGGCAGCAGTGGGATTCAAACCCACGCCCCTGAAGAGACTGGAGCCTTAATCCAGCGCCTTAGACTGCTCGGCCACGCTACCTCTCCGTTTTTTTTGTTTGTTTGTTTTTTGTTTTTTTGTTTTTTGTAGTTTTAGTAGAGACAAGGTTTACACCATGTTGGCCAGGCTGGTCTCGAACTCCTGACCTCAGGTGACCCAGCCACCTTGGCATTATTTTTTAATCTGAGAGCATTTCCCCTGATCTACCAATAGAATTATTCTTTTCTTCTGTCTCTACCTGTAGTATTCCAAAAACATGACTAACTACAAAGCAAATCTCCCAATGCATGTGTCAAAACAAGGTGATACATGCCTGAATGCAATACCAGAAACAAAGCTCTGGTGATGTTTCAAAAGCAACACTTAATTAAGTTGTTGTTCATGCAGTAAATACAACATAAGACTCGGGTCCATCACAGCTTCACAGACTCCAATAACAGGGCATGCTTCAAGCAGAGTGAAAATATTCATCTGAAAGAGAAAGTAGATATTATAGCAGATTATCTGATTAAACTCTAGTTTTATAAACCCATTTTATTATAGAGGCGGGGATAGCAAATGAAAAACGAATTGTGATAGTCAATAACGGTATCAAACGTAGCAAAATAATAATATGGGAAAAATAATCTCATATGTAGTTTAAAAGATTAAGGGAAATTAGTGTTAGAATTAAAATTAGAATGGACATAATCTTATATATTTTTTTGAAGTCAACTTTAACACTTTAAGATAGGATGATATCAGACTGTATGTAGTTGTATAGACTCAGACGATATACAGGGGAAATAAAATTATAGTAAAAGTGACTAGAAAAATGAACGATATTGCTTTTATAATACAAATGCTTTCTGCTTGCTGATGTCTTACCATTTATTTTTAAAAATATTTTGCTAGTTTCTTTAAAAGTAGGACAACAGAAACTCAAGGTCCATGATATTACGTATATAAGAAAGATTTTCCTGAGTGATAGATGTCTTACCTCTTAATTAATGGATAAAAATTGATTTAAAAAATCAATTTAGGAGCATGTATGAAATTTAGGGACTTTTATCTTTATAGCCTACCTTAGATCATACTAATTATTCAATAATTGCACAATTTGATTGCAATTATGAATTTCATTACAGAGATAACACTTGTTTAGTAATGATCTCTAGGTCTATCATTCATAAGTACATGTTTATGTACATAAAGTATAATTTTAACCTTATGGATTATTTCTTCTATAAGTTGTAGAAAAGTGTTCCAGAAGTTAATAATACAGTTCACATGCTAGCTGACAACTTTGTGAAAATATAAATTTTGCTAGTTTACTTACACAAGAGGACAGAAATGAGATTTTACAAGGTTAGGGATATACATTGACTAAAAGCCAGGAATAATATGAAAGAATAGGAATAAGCAACAGGAGGGCAACATAAATAAGTATATCATCTTGTCATAGATATTTGATTTCGCTCTCCCGACCTGCAATCCACTTTCATTCAATTTAGAGATAGTAAAGCTGAAAACAACCTTTCCCAACCCTCTTAGAAACAGGGTCTAGATACAAGTAAAGTTTCCAGTTAGTTGCACACATATAAGGCTTAGAAAGCAGAGCTGAAGCTGAAGCTCTCTCCTGCTGCTGTGTCCTCTTCTAGTAAGATGATGAGACATAAGAAAGCATTGATGATCAGACTCAGCAACCTAACATCTAGTTTCCACCTTTCTGGGCAATGACAAGCACTTTTGGCCAATCTTGGTGGCTGTAGTAGCAACAGTATCTTCTTGTATTCTGGACAGAAGGTAGATGGTATTACTTTTGACCATTATTAGAATGATGGCCTGCTCACTGTGGCACCTCCAGGACTACTAAGGAATCAGTAAGCTTCTAACTCACTACATTAAATTCATTTCTGCTTGACATAAGCAGAGAGGTTTCTGCTTTCTGCGTTAAATGTTGACATATAGATATAATGTTTAAGGAGGTGACTTAGAGTGTTAGCAATGATTAGAAAAAAAAGTAGGGAAAAAGGTAATAAAGGAAGTTAAAAAGAAGAAAAGGGTGAGGAAATGAAGTTTGCTATTGATTATTGATCACCTGCAATATACTGGCAAATGCCACTGTCACTTTCACGTGTCTCAATTGCCTGGATGACAGATGTGATTTTATGAACAATAAAAATAATAACCAACATTCCACTGTCCATTACATTTATAGGTTCAGATTAGATAACATTTAGCTATTGCACATTTTGTACAATAGCTATCCCATCATTCTCAAAATACACACTTAGACACAGCTAGGACTAGTATGATATTGTTAGAAGCGCACTAAACTTGCAAAACATTAGGCTACCTTACTCATATATAAGTTTAAAAATCTTATTGTTACTAACCAAGAAATATTCTGACATTGCATAATGTCTGACATTGCATATTACGTCTCAGAATGACTGCTTTGGCATTTTCACGAAGGATGAAACAACAAAAATTTCTTCCATCAAAAGTTTGAGTTTTGGTTTGCTAATACCCTAAGAAAATGCTGATATACTTATTAATAACCTAGAACTACTCTCAAATTCTCACTTCCACTCCCAAGTCACTCCAGTCTAGTGGAGACCACTTCTTCAACTCAATGACAACCACCTTAGGAACTCATGCTTCCCGAAGCAAACCACTCTCGCTAATGAGCCAGTCTACAGTGTAAGAGAAAGAATCTGGGCTGCCTTTTTTATGGTTCTCCTTATTCTTGTTGTTTCTAGTTTCATGCAAGTCTAGAGTCCTATCCCATGTACCTACAAATTGTATTAACCTCCTGAATTTAGACAAATTCCATTTTGTTTGGTGAGCACCTCCCTTTACATTGTTGAGTTTACTAAGTGAATTCTTCAACATTTGTATAAGCTGACCAAAATAGCTATTGCTGCTCATTAGCCTTTTAGATCCATTCTCCATATGGAGTCTCCAGTGCCACACTCTGAATAAATATCCTGAAAATCATTCTTGTTCTCTACTATTATGCCCCATCCATTGGAAGCAACTATTTTTCAAAGCTAATTAGAAATGACACAGCGATTCTCCTTTCTCTGAACCCTAAAATGAAATCCTCAGCTTTTTCACCAGAGATAGCCTCCTTGTCGACATGTGATGCCCATCCTCACCCACAACCCCATCTTCTTCTGTTCTAATAATAACAAGTGAATATATATCCTGCTCTAAAACACAATAAAGAATAATAGATACCAAAATAGAAATAATCAAGTTATAAAGTATTTATAATATCTAATACTATTTTCCCAAAGTTATTTTATTTGATACTTTATTTCATGTAAACAAAGAATCTTACCTGTATAATGTAAGATCTATAGGGATAGATACTCTAACAATTACTGTATCTTCAGCTTTCAATAGAATTCTTCTAAAATAGCAGTCATATACTAGTTTTTTTATGAATCAGCAAACAAGAATGAATTAATTTGACTTCACTTAAAGATAGTTATTATTGTCAGTGTATGTTGAGTATAATTTACTATTTATTTATAACTGAACTTTTCTGGTTAGAGGCATACATTTAGTTTTTCCACAAAAAAAGGTAAAGTTGCTATTTAATCCTACGAAATGTATGATGAAGTCAGCTAACTGGTACCACTGATCACTTTAAATATTCTTAGTTCAAACAAAACTAATACAAAAGAAAGTAAAGTATTCTTAGTGTCTACGAAAAGGAAATCTGGTCCAAATTAAAGAAATAAGAATGCTCCTAACAAAACGAGGCAATAAAGGTACTGTAGCATATTTATTACCAGTGGATTAGCTTTTTCTTCCTCCCAAAGCCCATGTATTTCTCACCAACTAACTTTACAGCTCAACTGGTGAACCATTTCCTATTGCACAGGAAATGTAACCTAATTTGAATTTTTGCTTAAGTAACAGGCAATAATGTGGTTTTGTTGCCAAAAAATATATCCCTAAATTGGACACAAATGCCTTCTGGATTATTCATAGTTTGGATAATCCATGTTCCTGCTCTCTGATAGTTGAGAATTATCTGTAATACATTCCAAAAATGTGATAATTACTTAAATAAAAATAAATCTTTTCTATACTTGCAAGCATAATTTTGATATTTATACTCTGGATATTTATAATGTAACATCTGTCTAAAATTTTATGTGCTATTTAAGTTAACCGTGGTTGGTTGAATAAATTAGCAGAAAGAATTTTATTAAACTATAGTAATAAAAAACAAATGTCTTTAAAAACAAAAATGTAGGTAGTATAAACTGATTTTATATTACCTATACCTTTGAAAATGACATTACATAAAGATATATTTATTACTTTTTTCTTAAACAAGCACACCCCACTGAGAAATCCTTGATCTCTGTGAATAGTTTAACATATTGTTTTAATCATTTCTTACCAAATAAATTGCAGTCACCTAATATTTGCTTGTCTCGTTGCATGAAATAGCAAGTATGATATTTGATTAAATGTACAATGAATCCAGAAAAAGACGAATGACTCAGCAACATTTCTTTATACAGTTTGTATCTTCTGCAAATAGTTGGCTTGGCTCCTGGAGAATACACTATGATGATATTAAGCTTTTTTTCCCAGAATAACATTAGGCATTTTTATAGATAAAGTAAATCAATGATGGTGTGATTTTTGCTTAATGTGAAATAACATTAGGCATTTTTATAGATAAAGTAAATCAATGATGGTGTGATTTTTGCTTAATGTGAAAGTACATATATAAACCATATAGTCACTGTTAGGAATCTTCACAGTTCTTTCACAGACTCATTGACATAATTATCCAATTCATTCACTGATTCTGAGAGTATTTATTGAGTCTACTACAGACCCAGATTTATGCTATACACTACTGAGTTATAAGCAGATGAGTGTAACACTTTACAAGGAGCACAGGGTACTATGGGAGCAAGTGTAAAGGGTTTCCCAAATGGAAAAACAACTGAGTGGAATTCTTCATGATTAATACAATTAACCCACTCCCGATTCTCTTGGTCTTCCAATATACTCTCTTCAGCATTTCCAATGTTATGTTTCCTGAAAATGAATCTTACGTCACTTTTCAAATTAAAATCCTTTCTACTGCTTTCCTGGTAAAATCCAAACTTCTTTGGTGGCTCCTAAGAGTGTGATTTGCCGCTGCCCACATTTACAGACTCATCTTTAAATAGTTCTTAAATTGTCCTACATCATAAAGCCAAACAATATGAGTTTTAGTTAGTGAAATTTGTTTATTTTTATTATTCTTCTGATCGGATTGCTTTTCTCCAGCTTCCTTAATCTTATTGATATTTTCAGACTCGTGTAAGGTTTCACTAATGAGGAAAACTTTTCCAGATTCATCAGGCTGCTTAGCGGGCTCTCCATGTTACTCCCATATTATCTGGCACTTTCTCTTAAATATTTATATTGTATTGTGCCATAAAAGCCTGTCTGCCAAACTGGATGGGAAATATTGAAATACAAAGGCAGATTCATTATTTGTATGTTCCTATGTTTGCACAATGTCTGACACGTAGTAGGCAGTCAATGAAAATCTATTGAATAAATTCAACAATGATTGGTTGTGGAGCATCACTGAATTGCCTTTTTGTCTTTTCCCATTAGAGCAATTCACCCCAGGAAGAGAACAATGGAAATATATAACTATTGGGGACTACAAATCCCTTCCACTTCCACTTCCTAAATGATATCCCCATCTGCAGTCTTGTCCTCATTAAATTCATCCCGGATTGTGTTAGGAGGTGCTCTTTTGGATACTTTTCATTGCTGGGCTGACCCTGAACTATCTTTTTATGGTATGTTCACACTCATATGGTGTGTTTATGTGTCCATGGTTTTCATGTAGTATTTTTGCATCTAATACATAGCACAGTATCTGGAACATAGTATTTTCTCAATAATTTTTCATTTATTTATTAATCCATTTAACAATTATGTTTTCAAGGGCTTCCATCAAGTGGGAGAGATAGATATTACATGATCACTGACACAGTGTTGGCAATATTACAAACTGAGATAGCAAACAGAAAGAAACAATGTAATCCTAGAGGTCCAATTAAGAAAGCATCTGACCTAAACTGGGACATTAGGTGAATTCTCACCAAGAATATAAGTTTAGGAAAAATGTAAATGCTTATCTGGTGTTAGCTAGGTGAAAGTATGCAGAGAGGAGGGCATTCCAAATAGAAGAACAAAAATATGCAAAGACCAGTGGTTGAGAAGCGTGACATAATCAAAGAATGAAAAGTATAGTTTGGTTGAGTCTTAAAGAACAAAGTAGTGTGTGGTATGACATCATAGGGAAGAGATGATCAGGCAGGGGTCAAACCACTGGGCTTTTTCTGGTCCAAGGTAAAGATTTGCCTTCCTTCTTTCCTTCCTTCCTTCCATCCTTCCTTTTCCTTCCTTCCTTCCCTCCTTCCCTTCTTCCTTCCTTCCTGGGCCAAGGTAAAGTTTTGAATTTTCTTTTCTTTTCTTTTCTTTGCTCCCTTCCCTTCCCTTCCCTTCCCTTCCCTTCCCTTCCCTTCCGTTCCCTTCCCTTCCCTTTCCTTCCTTGCTAACACTGAAAAGCAATTGATCGGTTTAAACAGAGGATATCATAATATTTTATTTTAAAAGTGACTAAAGTGTGCGGAACAGAATATAGTAAAGCCTAAATAAATAAGAAAGAGATGAAGAGTCCCAACAAGAAATGAAGTAGCCAGACTAAGGTGGAAATAGTGCACATAGTGATAATAAAATGAATGAATTTGGCACTAAACCCACCAAAATTTAAAGAGATACAGGATGCAAGGGGTGAGAAATAAGGCATGTCAAGTCAATAGGATGGATTTTGTTCCATTTCCTAGGACAGTGTAGCTACAACAAGACTATGGGGATGAGTACATGAATGATATCATAAAATTCAAGAGGGATAGTATGGTTTTAGTGATAGTAATGCTACTGAAATATTTGAATAAGAAATTTGAACAAGTCAAATATCATAGGAAGAGAGTCGTCAAAAAGGAATTCACAATAAGAATTGAAAGAAACACATGAAGTGTAATATTATTTTCAGAAGTCATTATAAAAATAAGAGTCCTCTTTATGTTTTGTTTTTGAACGTTGCAATGGAATGATCAAGATGAATGTGGTGATTTTGATGGAGTGGTGAAGTGATGCAACATTGAAA
This sequence comes from Colobus angolensis palliatus, assembly GCF_000951035.1. NCBI lineage: Eukaryota > Metazoa > Chordata > Mammalia > Primates > Cercopithecidae > Colobus > Colobus angolensis. The sequence goes on from NW_012123376.1 coordinate 9,871,229, forward strand.
ATCAGTTTATTAGGAAGGATGAAATTGAGTGATAATGGTGAATGGATTAGTTAATGAATCATTGATGCTGTTATTAAAGAAGCTATAAATTATTAAGCATGAAGATAAGAAATAGTGAGTCAGGTGTTGAAGTCATTAGCATCAAGGAAAGTAGAGGAATAGTATTGATCATTTGGAAAAGATGCAAAGTGATATGGCAAGACTTCAATTAAGAGGTGATAACTAAGTAGGAAGCGAGAGAGCTAAAGTTTCAGTGAGAAGTGGCAGCAGAGCAATAGTTGAAAATGTGTACTGCAGCATATAAGCAATGTGGGTATAACTCCATCTTCAGTTGAGTCTAGGAAAGTGGGAGATGGTAAAAGTGCCACTTCTGTGCTCTGCCAACATCTTATCTTTTATAATTGCAAGTTACAGGTATACAATTCAAATTAACATTTTTAAAAAGGAAGTTTACTTGCTCTCATAATTGAAAATCTACTTTGGTGTGTATGTTGGTGCAGGCATTCAAGTCAGTCTCAAAGATGAGTCAGTCTTTCTCTCCTAAAATAATCTTTGCTTTGTGAAAAGGTCAATGACAGAAACGCTTTCACAAGATGATGGCAAAGATAATTTTCGGCCAGTAGAGACCTACATTGTCATTCATTCTCAAATCATTCACTGTTTTCAAATAGTACCAACACAAATTACAAGGAGAGTTTATACCGACCTTGTTGCATCACTTGCTGTCCTCAAACAAATTGCTGTGGCCAGAGAGATGTTGTACTCTGGTTAGTGACACCTCATTCATGTGTCTGCTCTTTTGCTAGAAGGAAAGTTATATAATGTTATATAATGAGGTTCACTTTTGAAAAAAATCTGTCTTTTAGGAAGAGAGAGTCCCTCAAATTCTCAAAAATATTTTTGCAAAATGTACCTCAAAATCAACATAAATTGAACTCACCTTTCTCTAAAAATCTATTTCTCCTTCAATTTCCTATTCCCTAATCAGTGACCATTTCATTTTTTTGTTATTCACCTAGTATTCCAAAAGTCATTCATGACTTTCATAAAACATAATTTGTAAATAGTTAGAAAAGCATTTGAAGAAAAATACTTTGATGTAGTTAAGGCTTATGAGATAAGCAAAGAAGATTTCTGAAATATTAAAATATTGTCATGATATTAATAGTTGTCTTGCATTTAGCATCTATTAAATTCCAGAAATAGCAATTACTATGATTGTTCTTTAATCAGAAGTCATTATCCCAGAGTGTTTTTTTGTTTGTTTGTTTGTTTTCTGTTTTTTGAGACAGAGTCTCTCTCTGTTGTCCAGGCTAGAGTGCAGTGGCACAATCTCGACTCACTGTAACCTCTACTTCCCAGGTTCTCATGCCCCAGCCTCCTGAGTAGCTGAGATTACAGGCATTCACCACCACGCCCTGCTAATTTTTGTATTTTTAGTAGAGATGGGATTTCACCATGTTTGCCAGGCTGTTCTCGAACTCCTGACCTCAGGTGATCCACCTCCTCAGACTGCCAAAGTGCTGGGATTACAGGCGTGCGCCACCAGGCCCAGCCATCACTTAGTGATTTATGATGATACGATCTGGAGTCAGCCAAAATTGTGTCTGGCTTCTTGTCTACTAAACAACATTGTTTGACATTAGACAAGTTTCTTCATCTGTAAAATGGAGACAGTTATAGAACCATCTTGATCGATATAATGTAAAGATATAATGAGATACTGGAAATAATACAATTGTCTCTATATGATGTCTGGTTCATAGTATATATTCAAAAAATAAGATACACTATTAGGATATTATTAAATATTTCCTCTTCTTTGAGAGTTGGCCTTTTTGTTATGGTTTTCAAGTGGGGAGTATGTTGCTATTCTTGTTTAAGAATCGCCTGTGTTTTCGTGTAGAAGGCCTAGTGGTGTCAGAATGGCCAGTTTTCACCTGCATGTTTAATAGTCCTTGCTAATGTCTTAGATTATTTGATACAGACATCACAACAATAGAGAATGGAAACCTGCCTGGCACCTAACTGCAGACTAAAACCTCCTGGGTATTACCTCTGCCTCAGGCTCAAAGAGGGAAGGTAAGAAAGGAAATGCTGACCTCTTTCACAATATAAATGTGGAAATAAAAGTCAAAAATAGAAAAAGGAGCAGTTAAAGTTAGATGAATTTTTTTTTAATCCATCTTTAGTTTTGCTCCAGCAACTTGAACTGACTTTTTGTGGTGATTCAAATGGCTCTACCTATCTGTCCTTCGTTTCTGCCTTTCTCCCCTTTTTAATTTTGACAATAGGGTTAATGAAGTACATCTGGGACATTGTAGTAACTAGTCAAACCCCATTTGAATTGTTTAATCAATAAAGCAAATAAGTCTCTTGCCAACTATATTAGTTTAAGAAAAGTGAATGTGAGTGTTCAAGTAGTTTTAAAAGATAGCATAGATAAAACAACCCATGGTAATTGGTCACTTCCTTCCTGTGTAATAGATATAAATTTTAATAAAAAGGTTTTTGTGCTTCTGGACATGAATTAAACAAGTTTATAATGCAAAGTCAACCTATCCTCAAATTATCATGGTCTTATACCATGAAAATCCATTTAGAAAAATGGAAACAAGCTACCTGTACTAGATATACATGTGAGAATGGAGGGACTTTATTTCTCCTCACCTCACGTTTTTCTGTTGAGGGACAGTAATTAGTGTAACACAAGATTGGTCTTTTTTGCTTCCTCCCTCATTCTTTACCAGGGCAAGTTGAGTGAATTATCAAACTAAGAAATTTGGAAACAGAAAGTGGGTAAATGTACTCAGTATTATTCAACTTCTTTCTCTTTGGGACTGGCCCCTTTACAAAGAGAATACATTCTTCTCTGTGCTGGATCCTTCCCTAAGCTATCTGAGATTTTGTCAACCATAGCACCATTGACATTTTAGATCAGATAATTCTTTGTTGTATGGCCTGTTCTGTGTTTTGTAGAATCTTTGGCTTCATTCATAGCTTGAATCTACCAGATGCCAATAGCACTTTCTCAATTAAGACCATCAAAATATTTCAAGATGTTGCCAAGTGTCCCTCAGGGTTGAAGGTTGCCCCTAAATTGAACCACTGCTTTGAGGCATGCCTTCACAGAGAGGGTTGCCTGAGATTGAATGTGTGCCTCAGTCTAATTTACATACCTAAACCAGACTCTACAGTAACTCTTATCAGTAGCAAAGCTGGTACCTTAACTTCCTACTGTGTCAATTTTTGTCTCTGTTAAGCAGTCCAAATTTTGAAGGATGTTGGGTGTTGATCTTCTGCAACCTCAATTATGAAGAAAACACTTATATTGGTTTATCTGATTGGAAAAAAAACTATAAATGCATTATAACCTTATTGATGGGAAGCTAACAAAAAGATTAAAATGTTAAAAGATAATCTTCACCTCCCTCCATATTAGTAATTTGTACAAGGGCCACATTTAGCTGCTTAAGAAGACTTTATTTCTTTAGATATGGAATCGGTTGGCAAGTTTTGAAAGAGATTGGAATATAGTCAGAGAAAGGAATATATTCTCCCAGTCTCACTTTGTCTAAAAACTATTTCTCGCACAGTTGAAATTAATGGACAAGAGCGTAGGTTCTCTTGTCAGATAGCCTTGAGTCATTTATTAACTCTGTAACTGCACTTAATATAAACATTTTCTCTGATCTTGTTTTCATACCTTCAAAGAGGCTAATATTAGTGCCTCTTTTATACTTTTTTTTAAAAATTTTAAGCATTACATTAGATAATATGTGCCAAGTACTTATACCGGTATTCGGCATATAGGACACACTACAAAAATTACAGTTACTATTCTAGTTCACGCTCAAAATGATGATAGCAGGACAAGTGTCTATTCATGATGTGCTCAGGGCAGAAAGCAGAAGGATCATTGACACTCTGGGATCAGGAGAGATGAGAGGGACTATTTAGGACATCAGACAAGAGAGTGTAAGTCACCTGGTTGCTTAGCAAGCTTAGAAGGATAAAAGAGATCATTAGATTGTAGCTTCAATGCATAGAACAACAGAGTAGGAACATGTAAACTCAAAGAGTGGGGAAGAGGGGTTTACTAGTCATTAAAGGAAAAATTCACAGAGGAACACTAACATCTGTGCTTGCCTCAGTTGGAGGGAAAGCATTCTTAGTTGGTAGACAATACACTTTGGATTTAGTGAATGCAGAAGGTGTCAAATAAAGCCCTGCAGGCAGTCCACTTCTGAAGTTCTTTTTATTTCATTAGAAGACAACTGGTGAGAACAAGAGAATAGAATGACACAAAACAGATAACGAGTGTTAGTATTGAAATACTGACTCTAACCACACAAGATTTGGAGTCCTATTGGAAATAATGGTTAAATAAAAATCAGGATTGCATATATATTGAAATTACCAACATGTAGAGTACATTGTTTAAATTTCTAGTAAATGGTTTGGTTGCTCTCACTTAAACAGCTAATTTTCAAAGATCCAGTGAAAGAATGCCACTCAAGTGTTGTTGAAATAGAAACATATGAACCCAAGTAGACACAGCCAACCACATGATCACAGTGAGGGTGCTTAGGAAACAACTTATCACAATTGTGTCTGACAGTTGTATTGATTCTAGTTGCACAAGTGGTGCCTGAGCGGGCATTGTTACCAGATAACCCATTCTTACAGTAGCAGGTTAGAGACATTTTCACGTTATTCTAAGTAGGATCAATGTCCCTTGGGGTACGACCTTGCCCATACCTTCTTAGCTGGCAACGCATTAATACAATGGTAGATAACAAGCAAGGAAGCACGTGGGAATATGAAATAGAGAGTGCTAATATCCTGCTTTCTTCCTAACACCTGTGTAGAGTTTTATTTGGTCTCACAAACTCATTTGGGAAATCTTATTGCTAGGACACTAAAGAATACATCAGAGAGAAAAAGTAAAGAAAAGGAAATGACATACTTCAGACATTTTTCTATATTCAGTCTTTTGAGAGTTTTCTAAGGAGAGTTACCTAGAGTGACATCTTTGATTATTTACATTTCAATTTTCTCAATTATCTCTCAATTTACCTTTGGTTGTTATGCAATTTAACACTCAGGCACAATGATTAGGCTGTTACAACTCCCTTTGAGACTCATGAATAGAAGGAGTTCTGCACTCTGTGGAAACAGGAAAGGCAACGTGATTATCCTTCTCTTCTGTCTTAAGACTTCTATCACAATTTGAAGAATTTCAGGTATTGTAGCTCAAATTTAAACATAGTCACATCCCTGCCATCATTTCACAAGGAAAGAATGTTAAATAAAAGTCAGGTAAGATGCTAAAATTTAGATTGTATAACTTTTTTTTGCCTTATACCTTAGTTTAAATGAAATTCTTAAAGATATAATGTAATATGTCAGTAAGACAGGGATCGTTTTTTGTGTGTATATCAATTTCAACATTAACCATGTAAATTCACCATTTTGAGAGAAACTGTCATATAAAAAACTGAGCTGTTTAGCTATTAGAATGTCACCATGATGGTATGCAAATAATAAAACACTTTTTAGAAAAACCTAAAACACTGCACTTGGCTAGTAGTGTGCTGTACTTTTTAAAACACTAAGTAATCTTTATCAAACTGTTTTGACCTGTGTTGATGGCATATTTTCTAATGGGACTTTGCAAAAGTAAAAGTTTGATGGGCACAGTGGCTCACACCTATAAACCTAGCGCTTTGGGAGGACGAGGTGGGTGGATTGCCTGAGCTTAGGAATTTAGAACCAGCCTGGGCAACATGGTGAAACCCTGTCTCTAGTAAAATACAAAAAATTAGTCGGGCATGGTGGTGCATACCTCTAATCCCAGCTACTCTGGAGACTGAAGCAGGAGAATTGCTTGAACCTGGGAAGCAGAGTTTGCAGTGAGCAGAGATGGTGCCACTGCACTCCAGCATGGGTGACAGATGAAGACCATCTCAAAAAAAAGAAAAAAAAAAAAAAGAGAAAGTTTTATGTCATTATTATGATTTTATCTACACACAGTGTAAAATGGAGAAATGAAACCAAAACTCAAACCCAAACCATGGTCTTATCTTCTTGACACTTGGATGTTCAATACCTTGAGTTGATTTTTTTTTCGAAATTTAGTATTCCTTACATTTATTATTATATATAAAGCACATTACACTTTAAGACATAGCTGAGCATGGTCCAGTTGCTTACAGCAGGATGGAAAAGTTTCAGGCATGGTGGCTCATGCCTGTAACACCAACACTTTGGGAGGCCAAGGCAGGCAGATCACCTGAGGTCAGGAGTTAAAGACCATCCTGGTCAACATGGTGAAACTCCGTTGCTACTAAAAATACAAAAATTAGCTGGGTGTGGTGGTGCATACCCGTAATCCCAGCTACTTGGGAGGCTGAGGCTGGGGAATAGCTTGAACCCAGGAGGCAGAGGTTACAGTGAGCTGAGATAGTGCTACTGTACTCCAGCCTGGGTGACAGAGTGAGATTCTGTCAAATACAAACAAACAAACAAAAACAAACAAGCAAAAGACAGGTATGGAAAATCAATCCAAGGCTGAAATCTTGGAATTTCCCTCAAGGTAACATATTCTTTCTGAGCTCCATGGGCTTGATTGAATAGGCAGTTTCCTTGAGCTTTTAGAATATCCACTATTCAAGCCACTCCTGTGTGTTCTTTAACACTCAATTCAGATGTCAGTTTCTCCAGTTTGTATATTATCTGCCTAACTAAATTAACAGCTGGGTCTTATTCATCTTTATACTCATTTGGTTTCTGCTTTCATTATTTATCAAAAACATTTGTGAAATAAAAAGTTTATCCAACTTGGGTAGTAAAACTGGCAGGAAATTAGACTCAGGTACAGAAGCTGAAAGTAAGCCTAGTGTGGAGGATAGAGGATAACCAAAACAAACAAACAAGCAAAAAACAACAACAACAAAATTCTTTTGATTCATGATACTACCATTTGTTCAGTCACCCATCCCTAAGCCTAGAAGCCATTCTATAAAATTTATCTTAATTTCACCTCTTGTTTCCAAACAGTTATGATCCTGATCATTCTACTTTGACAGATTTTTAAATCTGCTCCCTTCTTTAGCATACCAAACATTGGCCCCAGTTCATGACCTAATTTGCAATTTCACCAGCAAATTTGTTGCTGATTTTATATACAGACTTTCAATACATAAAACAAATATGCTTAGTACACATTTGGTTTTAATTGTAATACTTATATCTGTTTTTCTACATGTAATACCACCATATATTTTTCTTAAAAAGTGCATACTAAATTTCAACTCTGTGTCCTATACTATACTAAAGAATAGAGGAGAGATGGAAACACATTTATCTCACAAAATACCTATTCTTGAAGCACTTATATCTAAGTAGAAGAAAAAAGCTAACATATGTCAAGGACAACTGGGACATGCTGTAAGCTTTATAAATATTTGTGGATGACTGAGTAAAGTTTAGGTTTGTAAGATAAAGATCATAAGCATGATGGTAATGTAGAAATGAAGGAAATCAATGCATATTACAGGAAGGAGATGCCAGTAAAAATATAGGTAGATATCAAAGAATTGGGTTAATTTGAGGAAGTAGATAGTGGAGCATAGTCCTTATTGACAGAAACAGTGGCCTCAGATATTAGGACTTTTTTTTTTTTTTTTTGAAAAAAAAAAGATTAAAATACAGGAGCAGAACCTGGAAATTTCAAAGAATATTTGCAGGAAATAAACATATTCTGTGAAAATGTTTTGTAATCTTCCAAGTTTACATACCTTGCTTTCTTCCTCATGCCTGCTATCCTTGACCTTGGAGTTGTCCCTAGGTGTTACCTCCTGCACACACACTAGGTGTGAGTGCTACTTGCTCTCATTTCTTGGTATCTAGCCCCATCATGTTCTTCATTCATCATTATTTTCATGGGTTTTTTGGCACACTTTATATGCCTCTTATTGGTGTGCCATAGGTGTTCAGAGACTATAATTTCTAATTCTGATAAAGATAGTAAGCTGAAACATGGGCTACAAGCTGGTGGCTCAGTTTGAAAGGCACAATCATTGTACAATCTAACAAGAAATAATCCCAACTAAAAAGAAAGCAACAGACCTTTTACTAACAAGATCAGAAGATGGCATCTGTTAAGCTCACCTGGCAGAAATGTACTTTTGGTCCACAAGGAAGCTAATGAAAAGGGAAGTGAAAAACACACATAGAGAACATGGGCCTTCATAGAGAGATGTCAGTAATTAGGGGAATTTGTTTATGTACTGCAGATGGCAGACACCAAAACCATATAATGTGTATGAATTTATACAGTGTAGTTGGTTTCTTAGTAGAGAAACTATCACTAGTTTTATTTTATGAGTGTGGCTGCAGCTCCAATTCAGTGGTAATGGTCTGTATTCTGATATGAGTAAGAATAGGCATCTATATTTATGAACGGGATACGCTCTTTCAAAAAGTAGAACTGAACTGCCTTTGGCATGGCATTTCTAAATGTTCATTTACAGCAAGCAGGGAGTTTACAAATGGTTATTTTGCCGATACATCATTTAACACTTGGGTGGACATAAGTAGCAAAATTGCCCAATTTTAGTTTTTGGTTAAAACCCAAGTCTGCTGGATGTGTGTGTGTGTTTTTTATATAACAGCTAGGTTTAATCCTCTGAAATAGTTAAGACAAACTAGAAGGGTAAAGAGACAACAGTGGACAGTGAGGAAAAGTGGAGAAAATGTCAGTAACATCACTGATATTATTCATATCTTTTTTTTTCCAAGCCAAAGGCTTTGAAAGAACTTTATTCTGTACCTGAAATTTGTGCTCTATCATATGCCTTTATTCTTCTATTACTCCCATTTTATTTTAAAGTTATTGATTAAACACAGGCTATAGAAAAAACCGGAAAATAGTTTTATTCTAAAGTTAAATTGCTATTGTTTGCTGTCTTGCTCTATTTCATAATACGACATTGTGTAATTGAAGAAGAAGACAAAGATGTCTTGGAACCATGATATTGTTGGAAACACCCACGTTAGGGAATTTGAGGTAATCACAAGATTCATTAGGTCTAAATTGGACATTCAAATGAGAGAACAGAGGAAAAAAGGCCAGTGGGTAGAGAAACAAAAAATAATATACCCTCTATATTTTCAGAATATACATTACAGAAAATTTAAAAACCATTCAAAGCCAGCAGCTGCGAATTTAGTAGACTGTTAGAATGGGGAAAGATGGATTTGTACACTGGTATCAACTATGGTCACAGTCTGACTCTAGTGCTTATGACTGATATTCTTTAGACTCTAGGGCAACATTCAAGCACATGGGCAGAAAGAAAACAGAAATGGTTGAGCTCAGAAGAGAGCATTTATGAGAGCATTGCAAACAGTTCATTTTAAAGGTTTTCAAAATATGGTTGTAATATTGCTCAATGACTTTATTCTGAAGTCTCTTAAAAGCACTCTTCTCAAAAATTGTAAGCTCATAAACACAGTTCTTTTTGCTTCTTTCATTTTCAGTTCTACACTGTTCATTTCAGCAGTGAAAAATGGGAGTGAAAAAGATTGACCTATGCGGTCAACTTAGACCTTAAATCTTAACTTGGCATAGAAGAATCAAGATTATTAAATAATAATATGTCTTCTGTTTTTTTTAAAAAACAGGTATTTACATAGCTAAAATATGTCAAAAATTTGTATTGACGTCACATTTGTCTGCCGTCTGTGACACAGAAGTGAATTTCTCTAATTGCTAACATCCTTTGTATGTATGTGTTTTCCACCTTCCTTTTTTTCAGTTCTCTTGTGGACTAATACAAAAGAGTGTAAAAATTGAAAATATTTTTGACTGTCAGAGTATTTAATAGATGATACTTTCTTAACATCTGCTTTTTCTTGCTCTTCAGCCAGAAGTTTCTATCAGATACATCATTACTAGTAACTGGAGACAGTGAAAGGATAGTTTTCTACTTCAATCACTTGTGATATTGCCTCTAAAAATTATAGATAGCTGCTCAGAATTGAGGATAACCTCTTACGAACAACCAGCAAAAAGGCAGGCCCTTGGATGAATGGCCACAAGAAAATAAATTCTACCAACACTCTGAGGAAATTTGGATATAGAATCTTCCTCAATCAAGCCACCAGATGAAAGCACAACCTGTCAAACACATTGATTACAGCCTTTTGAGACCCTAACCAGTCAGGTAAGTCATACTTGGACTCCTGACCACAGAAATATAAGATAACAGATATATGTTGTATGAAGTCTTTAAGTTTACAGTGACTCACTACATGGCAACAGATTGCTATTCACTTGTAAGTTTATGTTTGAAGACTTAGCAATGTAAAAATGATAATGAGACTGGATGAAAGGGCAACATGAAGAAGAGTGTGCATTTACATGGGAAAAAATTGTTAACTAGAGACAAGTTTACACTAAATAATGTAACAAAAGACATGTTGTCTTATGACATGTATCTTGTGATAAATAAAATCTTGTCACAACATACAAACCTCCTACATATGCATTAGTATAGAAGTCAACATTTGATGGCAATGAAGTTACAAACAAGAGAAAATATGTCTCATATTTCTCTCACTGTAATTTCCCTTAAAGTTATAAATAAGACTTGTTGTTGAACATCATGTCATATGTAACTAACATGTCCTAAAATTATGACCACACTCTACTAGCTCTTTAAAATATATCATAACTTGTATTAATAATATCTATGCTATTTCAAATGTATTTGTTGATTAAGTAACACGAAATAAATGCTGCGTGAGTATTTCAGTATTTAGGGGAAGAAGTTATCATATAGAGGGACACCAATGATTCTGGGGTGCTTAGAAGCAAAAAACAAAGGAGAGGAAATACAGAGCAAGTAAACAGAAATGGACTGGGGCAAGTGTTCCCTTGGCCTTTGCTTCTACCCGGGCTCTTCACACTTGCACAACAGCTCTCCTGCTTGTGACAAGCCGACAAGCTGATAGTTAAACAAGCCAGAGAGCAAGCCTTCTTTTCCCTTGTTTTTCTTTCCGTTTTGTGTGTGTTTTTTTTCTCTACCTATATGTAAAAGCTCAAGAGTTCAATGTCATGGATGTAGAAAATGCTCCAGGGTGTCACTTCACCTGTTTTTAGTTTGGGCCTTAGTTTCATGGGTCAAAGGAAAATAATTTGCTAAGCTAGGCCAGTTCAAGAGTCTTATATATAGTTTATTCTTTAAACTATAAACTAATAAACTTTTTATTTTAAAATACTTTGGTTTGCCAGAAAGTGGGACTATCGAATAGAGAGTTCCCATATACCTCATACTCAGTTTCCTATATTATTTACAACATACATTAGTATATTTGTACTAACATTGTCACAGTTAATGAATCAGTATTGATACATTATTACTGAAGTCCATACTCTTTTTTTTAGATTTTTTAAGTTTTACCTAATATGTATTTTCCCCCTGTTCCAGGATACTCTTTAGAATACTATATTGCATTTAGTTTTTATGTTTCTTTAGGTTCCTTTTGGCCGTAAGAACTTCATATATTCCTTGTTTTTGATGACACTGACAGTTTTGAGGAATACTGGTCAGATATTATTCAGCAACCTTCAATTGGGATTGGTCTAATGTGTCTCTCATGATTGGACTAGAGTTACTTAAGGAGTTTTGTTTGGAAGACTGTAGTGGTAAGTTCTGTTCTCATCAGATCATAGCAATAATACATGAATCAATGACTTCATCAGTGTTGATGCTAATCACGATCACCTGGCTAAGGCAGTCAATTCCAGGTCACTACATTGTGAAATTATTCTTTATATTTTCCGTTTCCAAATGTTACTCTTTGGAAATAAGCCACCAAGCAACCCACACTTAAAGAGTGGGGTATTTCATATGGAGTTTAAAGAATGGTAGATATCAGGGTAGCATCTTTACAAGGGACGTAGTAAAATGATATAATGATAATATAGCCATATTGGCGTAGACATATAATATGTATTCTCAAACATCTATCAAATCTATCAATGTATTTAATATTTGTTTCCAACTGTCTACACAAAAGTTCTATTGTTTTCCAAGTTGTGTATACTTCAGTGGTAGGGAAGACATTCAGTGACCTAGAGAGAAATGGAAAAGTTTAAAAGGCTCAGTTTTTGAACTGTCTCATAAAACATTTTAGTCAGTCATATTGCAGAGAAGTAGCATAGACTAAAAAATATAACGCTGGAAAAAAATTGATGAAAAAAAGCAGGAGAAGAAAATAATCTCTCAACTGGAGAAAACTTCATCACAGAAATAACTTAAAAAATAAAAAATATAATATAAATTTTTTACAATGAAAACATACATGGTATTTGAAATATATGTATATGAGTGACTTTCATATATAATCATCAATTTACACCGCTGTAGAAGAAATGTTGTTATAAATATCCAGTTAATGTGACAAGTGATAATTTTTAAAATATACTTGAGAATTAATAATTAACCTGGATAAAATATATCTAAGATGAAATTCATCTCAAATAGGGGAGATGTATCAGCTCATGTATCTCAGTAATTTAGAGTTAAGAAAGCCTTGAGACCTGGTTTGATCAAGGATTCTTCTCTGTTTCTTTACTATTTCTCCATTTTTGTCCTTTTTATATGTCTTTAGGCTGACCTCCTTCATAGTTAAAAGTGATTGTGGCTAACAGTGAGTGTCTTCATTTCCTCATAGGTGAGAACAAAGCACTTCAGACCTAACTATACAAAGGACAGCACTGTATTCTCCCACAGTGGAATTGATGATTATGGCTAGGGCAAAGGAAAACGTTGTTTGGTTTAACAGAACAGAACCTTTCTACCAAACTGCTCTTACTCCCGACATCCAACTCTCCACTTCTATTTGCTGGTTGGTTTGTTCCTGAAATACACAGGCTCAATACTCGATGTAAGCATACCCAAATAAGAACACGTAGAGTGCTACAAAGAAGAATGCATAGTGGTCAAATACAGCAAACTTATAATAGGGAGTATATTTTTCTGCCAGTGATAATGAAAGTTTTGAAAAAACTACTATATATGTTCTGCTTATTATTCAGAGAATATAAATGTAATCCAGGTGCTTGACCATAATTTAGTAGTTAATAGATCACATGATATCATAATCAGGTCTTATAACATGTTAGATAGTAATTATAGACAATTTTAAGGGAGTCCCAGAACACTGAAAATGTAGTAAATTTGATTCTGATATTATCACTAATGCAGATGTCATTTGAATTAAGCAAATGCATGGTTGTACAAGTAGATGTGTGTAATCAAGTGTGTAATTTTCTTCTATTGGAAATATTTTGAGCTTTGAATATAAAAAAAATCACATTTAGGTGTTTAAACGTTTTCTTATCCTCTAATTTGAGAGATATTTTCTATTACATGATTTCTGCAATTGAAATAGAATCATTACTTGAATACTGTCTGTTTTTAGATTTGTAGACTATAAACACAAAACTACGCTAATTTACAACAAAGAACATTTCCAGCAATGAGACAATTAAATGTTTATTTAATTTGTTTTTTATTTGTAAGGGGCCATTGATGTACACATTTGACATTGTTGTTATCATTGCTACTTAGCATTAATATAACACATTGAATTTTTAAAATGCTTTATAATCATTAATTAGTCATACTTTGTAACACTTCTATGAGGTAATATGCTGATTATAGAAAATTAAACTACAAATACTGCAGGTTGTTGCCCTGAAGGAATTACCACTTACAAGTGAATATATTCCACATTATAGTTTACTAATCTGTGAAATTTTTGGGTTTCTAGCATTGACATATGCAAACTTAGATAATAAGTCAAGAAGTATGTTTATATAACAGTTATGCCATTTCTGCTGTTATTTAATATTACAGCATTTGGAGTCTTTTTGTTCAGGAAGATTTACATATACACTTGATTCAACTTTTCCGTTCTTCTCAAAGTCATAGATTAAAGCTTAAAGAAAAAAATATACTGCAAATCATACATTTTTCTTTATTCTAGACATCACCTTATTTACATAATTCATATATGTGCTCATTTATCTTGGAGATTCTTTGGAAATTTTCAACAACTTCCTTTTTTGTCAATATTTTCTAATATCTCGATTTTGTTTCCTAATAGTTTATGTTTCCCAAGAGCTATATTTTTGTGGCCTTTGAAATGCATGTCAGTCATCTGTGAAAGTTCTCCTTAAGTGTAATAAGACTGACCCTTCCCAAACTGTGAGGAGACAGGGAGCAAGGTGGATTTTCCAAGTAATTTTAAGTAGCATAAAAATTAGGGAGGTTTCATATTAATTTTAAGGCCCCCACTTCTCCATTTCTCCTAGCAAATGAGGAACTTTGTAATACATCGGTATTATAATTTGCCATCTTTATAGTGAGAGAATGCCTAAAAATACTAACTAATAAATAAAATTAGTTCCTTAATGTTTTTGTCTACTAAACTAAGATCTTTCCCTTAGGAATGGTAAAATGTTTTAAAAACTACTTTACATGAAAATAGTACAGATTAATATATTAAATTTATCTTTTTAAAGAAAAAATTGGATATGTAAATACTATAATAAAAGGATAAAAATTTCAAGGAAAGATCTGATTTCTTAAGAAAGAAAAAGGATTTGGAGAGAGGTAACAATGGTGTCACTTAAAGGAGAAGAAAATTCTCACAGTCAGACACTAAAAATAAAACATACAACTTAGTCTTTCTCATATGACCTAATATTCAGTTAATACACTTTTAATTAATTAGACTAAATCAAAAAGAAAGTGCAAAGAAAAGAATATGTTTTCCCTTTGTTCTCTAAATTTTATAATTCAGACGGAAAAAATACTTCTAAGATATATGTGTGTGTGCATATATATGTATAAATATACATAGCTACATAGAGGTAAATTTATGTACACATGTATATCTGCACATACATAAATATATGTAGATTATATATAGATATATTAGATATTTAATATATACTAGGATATATTAGACATATCATATATAAAATATATATGATATATACATAGTATATCTGCACATACATAAATATATGTAGATTATATATAGATATATTAGATATTTAATATATACTAGGATATATTATATATATCATATATAAAATATATATATAAACATTTCCATTATCCTTTCATCTGTTGATGGACACTTAGGTTGATTTCCATATTTTGTCTATTGTGAATGGTGCTGCAATAAACATGGGTGGGCAGATGTCTCTTTATTATACTAATTCTATTTTCTTTGGTTATATATACTCAGTAGTGGGATTGCTGGATCTTATAAGAGTTCTATTTTTACTTTTTTGATAAAACTCTATGTATTTACTACCAACTAATTTTCATCAGAAGTGCCTAGAACACTCACTGGGGAAAGGATGAGTGTTCTCTTTAATAAATGGTGCTGGAAAAACTGGATATCCATATGCAGAAGTATGAAACTAGATCCCTATTGCTCAATGTATACAAAAAAATGACTCAATATGAATTGAAGACTAAAATTTAAGTCCTGAAACTGAAAATATAAGATTTCTACAAGAAATCATTTTAAATTGAAACTGATAGCTTCTTTTTTAAAAATTATAGAATCTTTAAATATTATTTTTGTCTTTAGAACTAAAAGCACTATTAATGTCTTAAATAAAAGGACCTCCTTGACTCTAGTATGAGGGTTGCTACACATGGCACTTAGATGATTCTTTTAAATTACTCCATGTTTGGGAAATTTATGAAGAACTCTGTAAGGTTTGTTTATCCTTGTCAAGAACTAATTATTTTAGAAACTAAATATAGATTACATAGAGAAATGTTATAAAATCATCTTGGGAACATTTGAGGATTCGATAAATCATTCCTCACTCTTATCAGGAAGAATTAGAACAAAACACAAGGTAAATATTAAAGTTTCAGATTGGGAACCAATAAATATCAGAGTATAGCTATTCTGTTCCAACCCTATTTACAACCAAGCATAATATACTAAATGAGTGCACAGACTTATAAGTACACAAAAGATGATTAGAAGTAAACTGAATCCATCCAAGATGAGGCTGCACAACATGAGAATCAGATTGAGTTATAGGAATTGAGGCTGGCAGCAAGGAAGTAGAAAAATAACTTCACAAATCTATTCTCTTTACCAAGGCCAGAGAGATCATTATGGAACAAAACTCAATTTCATGTTCCTCCTTGAAATCATCCAAACGTTCTCCATTGTTTTTAATAAAATGCAAACTTTCTAACTTGTTCCATATGCTACTTTGTCCTGCATCTCTGTCTTCTCATGACAAACCCACATGATGCTTACTTTTCCTTTGCTCTTCACACTGAGCTTGCTTCTGTTTAGGGGCTTGGCATTTGCTAATTCCTGTACATGGCATGTGAACTTCAGAACTACTCCCCCTCTAAAAAAATATTTAAAGATTTACAAAGGCAGTACAATCTATGGCAAATAATAGATATATGAGACTGAGCAAAGAAATACTAACAAATAAAAGACCAAGGAACTCATATGACTGATACAGGAGAAACTAACATAACTATCAATAACTTGTGAATAGATTATAAGTAAAATATAATGGGAAAGGAAAATAATGTTTTATAACAAGTAATGTCTATTAAAATAATTCAAAATAGTATTATTTTTTTGACATGGGAAGGTCATCTATAAGACAGTAGAAAAACCATTTATGCCTTAACCATAGGTAGTTAATATTTAGCAAACAAGTTTACAAGTATATTTTTAAAAGTTATTCTAGTACTCTATTGAATTACTTCCAAATTTTGTGCAAAAATTTACAACTACGTTATTTTAACGCAATTTTTATGGTAACCGATTTCTATAGGAATCAACTGGGTGATTCTTCTGCTCTGTATGGATTTTACTGAGGCCACTTGGTAGGAGTTAGCTAGTAAATGGCTGGTCTGAAGGGTCCCAGATAATTTCATTCAAAAGTCTAGTTCCTTGGTAGAGACAATTGGAAGGCCTGGTGCAACATTAACTATCTACCAGAGTGACTACGTGTATTCTCTCTATCATAACGTTCTTAGTAGAGTAAGATTTCTCAGGAGGCTGCTTATGACTCCCAGAGACAGAAAGTGGAGGCTGCTAGTTTTTAAATACCAAAGACCAATAACTGAAATAACATCGTTTCCATGTATTCTACTGGGCAGTGCAGGCCTCCTGTCCAGATTCAAAAAGTGAGGAACAAAGATCCCAATTCCCTTTGAGAAGAGAGTTAATGATTTAGTAGCCTTCTTTAATTTGCCCAAGGAGTTTATGTATTCCTGTTGTATTAGCAAAGCAATGCATAATATAAAGAAGGGTGCAGATAGATTTCTAGATTAAAAAGCAATGGTATGTATACATCTCTTGGAGGCATACCAAATCATCTATGAAGAAACAAGAGATAATTTTAGAATTTTTATTTTTGCATTAAAAAATTATATGTTGATCTCACCAACTTTATGTTTTCCTCTCCAAATGAATGTTGTGTTTGTGTATATCATCATGACTTCTATTTTAACTTTCATATATATGTTTTACTAAATGATAACATAATTTTGAAATACTGAAAACTTTTTAATTAGTATATCATGCATATTTTCTGCAATCTATTTATTTACTTTATATGTTACTGAGATTTTTGTGTGTTGATATATATGTCACCATAATTCATTCTTTTAAGTGCAATGTAGTATATTGTGAATTAAATGTAATGTAATTCTACTGTTGATGAACATTTTAAACATTTTTTATTTTAAAACATTTTTGATTTTTCACAATTGTACACTGTTACTAAGAGCATCATTATAAAGTCTTTTCCCAACTCTCTGTAAGAGTTTTTCAATGTAATTTCATCAGCAATTGGAATATAGGTCATAGAATATAAAGTAACTTCTGCTTTACCAAGTAATGTTTCCATTACCTCCAAAATGGTTTTATCAATGCACTATCAGCAGTATATGAGGGCTGCAGTTCTTCATATCTTCAAAAACATTAGAAATTGTCTCAATGTTAAATTGTTGTCAATGACATAGGTGTGAAAAGTGATGTTATTGAGGTTTAAATTTCTATTTTCCTTTTTTTTTTTTTTTTTTT
>NW_012123376.1:9889475-9932835 GCF_000951035.1 Colobus angolensis palliatus
ATATACTAGATTATATATGATACTTAATATATATACTATATATAGCATATTGTTATATTGATACAGTATATATGCTAGTATACCGATATATACTATATATATCCACATATATGATATATATCAATATATACTAGTATATACTAGACATATAGAGTATATCTAGTATATCTGTCTATATTAGATATATAGATATACTAGATTATATATGATACTTAATATATATTATATATTATCCACATGTCTATATGTGTATCTACATATTTAGATCTGTCTACCTATGAATCTATGTAGATACTTGTGTTAGATGAAATGAAATTGTTGATATTTGACTGCATTTGACCTACAAAAAAGGTAGTTTTGTTATCTAATCAAATAGTAGTTACCAGAGAAATTTGGTTAGAAACATAGTGAGAGCACCTGGAATCATGAAATTAATACTGTCCTTGACAACTTTGCTTCTGGTTTTAATCCTACTATTCATTAGATGGATGATTTGGAGAAGAATACATTCTAGGATACAGTTTTATAATCCGTAACACAGGGAAGGGTATCTAGATTCCAGGACTTTTAATTTCTCTTTAGCTTCAAATGTGTTTTATGATTATTCACTCATTCACTAAACAAATATTTTGTGTTTATTTATACCTAATATGTTACAAGCAATTTGCTAGGCTTTGAAGGCAAAGCAGTGACCAAATTTCCTTATGAATTAGAAATAACACTGAGTTATTCTTCCTGTACCTAGAATTAGAGAAATAATTCCAAAGAAGATACTCTATTGACCTTCAAGTGATTCCAAATAGCAAACTTCTCTAGGCCAGGTGCGGTGGCTCACCCCTGTAATCCCAGCACTATAGGAGGCTGAGGTGGGCAGATCACGAGGTCAGGAGATAGAGACCATCCTGGCTAATACGGTGAAACCCCGTCTCTACTAAAAATACAAAAAATTAGCCGGGCGTGGTGGGGGTGCCTGTAGTCCCAGCTATCTGGGAGGCTGAGGCAGGAGAATGGTGTGAACCTGGGAGGTGCAGCTTGCAGTGAGCTGAGATTGAGCCACTGCACTCCAGCCTGGGCAAGAGATCTAGACTCCATCTCAAAAAAAAAAAAAAAAAAATCTTAGAATGAGAAGAACTCATAATTAAGACACTTTGAATTCAAAACTATGTTTATTATATGTCAATCTATTTTCACTCTTTAATAAAATGCTATACATTTAAAATGTATGATTAATAACTATTCTAAATAAACATTTTAAAACATCTAAAATTACTACTCCAGAAAAAATGGTATAGGCGGATGTAGGACTAAATGCATGAAGATTTTCTTGCTATGTTAAATGAGTACCTAGCAAGAGTATGTAAGGGCCTTCTTCCTGATATACAAGAAAGAAAAGTGAAGCCAGACTACTTGAGTGCTCAGCTTAATGATGGCAGGTCCTACACCTGAGAATATTGAAGTGCCTTCATTGTTTCTGCTGCGATCACCAAATAATTTGGTTTTATCCTTGTTGATTTTATGTGTTTAAAAATCCTTGTTAAAAATCCTTGTTGATTTTATCCTTGTTGATTTTATGTGTTTAAAAATGTTATAGGACCATGGTCTCAGGCCACTTGTCTTTAGTGCAGTCATCATCTATTGATTGATTCTTACATTGATTCTTACATTACAGCTTTAGCACACTGCCAGAAAATTAATTTTGCATTTCTCTCTCCCCCAGCTCTATCAGGATCTCAAGCAAAGGTACTTTAAAGATACCTTTATAACTCATAAAGTATAAACATCTTACTAAATGTAGCTTTACTCTAGGGTGGAGAGGGTTACAGAGAACCACTTAAAGTACTGAGAGAAGATCTTAGGATGATAAATAGGCACTCTCATCAAATGAGACGTTTTGTACTGTGACAGTCAAAAATGAGAAGCATCTAGATCTGAGAAGTGATGAGGAATATTGAATTGTATAGAGCTGGTTGTGGCTTTGGATCCAAAAATGATTGTCCTCTGAAAAAATTGTAATCCAGAACAACAGGACCAGCTAAGGGCTCGAAGAGGGTACTGTGGAATAATGGGAAGGTTTTGCAAAGGGCATGGTAAGGATTGTGTCATTTCATAAACACAATAGGTATTTTAGATTTTTATTGCCCTCTGGGTCAAATGACCAACTGTTTATACTATCTCTGCTGTTCCTCATTATGACCGCTGTAGATAAAATGCATCCTGAATACCTAGTTCATTATGTGGATTGAGCAGTTTGCTCTTCTGAACCTTTCCAGATAGAATTTAGCTCAGCGAACTGCCCTATCCCCACTCCATCGTGGTAATTACTGTGAGAGATTTTAAAATATAATTCTGCCGATTGCATCGAATTGAGAACTTATAGGGTAAGCAATATGATTTTCAGGACAGACTGGAACATGATAATGGCATCAAGAAATGGAGGAAGTAAAAGTGCTTACTATGTATCAGATATATGAAGAGAAAAGATGTGAGCTTCCTAGCCTGTGTGAAATTCACACTATGGTGGAAAAAAGATTTTCTAGTTAGGCTTTTGTGGTTAAAAGGAACAGAACCACTCAAGTTACATCTAGTAATGAAGAATTTAAGAGTAACTGGGCACCCAAGGAAAAAATTGCATAATTAAGTAATAAGCAGATAGAAACCATTTTAGAAGAGACCAAAGGGAAAATTCAGAAACTTAAGTTCTTTAACAATCAAAAACAGTACTGAAAACCTTAGCTGTAAGAGGTTGGACAGAATCATTAATGATTACATGCTCTACTATAGTGTGACTCATTTTCCTTCCAAATTTCTGTCATTTTCCCCTTTTGCTATAATTTTACTTTATCTTTCTGCTGTGCCTAGATATTTTATTTATCATACAAATCCTGTCTACTCATAAATTTTGCTTCCTTATAAATTTGACATGCCATGATTGTTTATGAACCTGGCTCTTCCTTTCTTGTCATAAACTACATCAGAGTTTCCTTCCATGGGTCTTTGCAACCTTATTCTCTACTAAAACTGCCTTATTTTCTCCACATTTTCCAATCCAAATTTCTGAAAGATAAAATATAATCACCAAGTTTATCTGTTTATTTATTTATTTATTTATTTATTATTATTTTTGCCAGTCTATTGATCGGGCGATCATCTATTTAGTGCTAATCTTTGACCTAACTTTCAATGGTTTGGGCTGTGGGGAGTTAAGTCATAGGAACTATGACCATTCCAGCTTTTCTTTTCAAGTTAAAAGTAGACAAATCATAAATGACTTGCCTTACACAAAGAAATAATTTCAAAACAGTGTAAAGAATACCAGTGATAAGATCATGCAAAATGTACAGCGAGGACACAAGGAGATAATGAACAACAAAATTAGAAAATCAGAGACATTTTCATACAGAAAATCCAGTTGAGTTAGAGTTGAGTAGTCCTTTGCTAAGTCCTCAAGTGGGTGGAAGAGCTTTTCAAAATGAGGGAAGAATATGTTTCAAGGCATAAAAACAAAAAAAAAAAAAAAAAGGAGAAAAAAACTTCTCTATGATATATTTGGGAGAGTATACGTAGTTTTGTCTTGTGATGCAGAAGGTAAGGACAGGAAAGATGTCAGCAATAATTTGCAGTAATAGTTAAAGGCAAGGTAATGGAGATATCATATGTCAGTGGAAATGATTCAGGATTTTATCCAATGGATGATATTAAAACATAGAAGAATTTTAAGAAGGTTTGTGACATAATTAGATATTTATTTCTGAAAGAACATCTGACAATAAATAAACCAGGACTGAAGATGGACTTACTTGATGGGTCATTAATTAAGAATTATTTACAACATTGCTGTCAAGCTATAACAAGGTAATGAAATGGTACTGGTTGTTGGAATGAAGATGTAAAGATATAGCTGGGCATGGTGGCAGGAGCATGTAATCCTACCTTCTTGGGAGGCTAAGACATGACAGTAGCTTGGATGCAGAAGGTGGAGGTTGCAGTGAACCGAGATAATGCCACTGCGCCCTAGCCTGGGTGACCAAGCGAGACGTCATCTCAAAAAAATACTAAAAAAAAAAAAAAGTAAGGTAAAGACAAATGTGAAGGTTTTAAAAAACAATAAATGGACTTCAGTGACCGGCTTCTGATTTTAAAATAATGATAAAACATTAACGCTATTTATTGTTGGATTATTATATGAAGTTATTCTTATTTTTAATTGTAATTACGAGAATTTTATGAAGAATGCCTGAGAAAATTTATCAAAAAGGTCTGAAAATACCATGGCCACTTCACAGAAAAGTAGGTAATTGAAGGCTGATAAATTATCAGATTGACAAACTGAGCATGTGAGGTGGTGAAGGAGGGCATTCCAATATAAGAGGAGTACAAAAAAAATTAATTCCCTCTTCTTCTATAAAGCTAAAATATACTCCCTCCATTCTTGAGGAAGAGAAGTCACCTTCACAGTCAAATGGGTTATAGAATTTGTTATAAATTTATTGTAACTGCATAGATAAATGGTAGCGTTACATATAAACATTTAATCAGTTTATTTACTTATAAAATACTTATTGACAAACTATTCCTCCTGTCTTGGAGCATAAATTCTGATGGAGGAAATAAGGATAAAAGTGAAGTAAAATACATATTATTTTTCAGATACTGATAATTATTCTAAAGAAAAATAAATTAGATAGTGAGAATGAGTAGAGGCAATGCGTCATTAATCATAGAACTGATGGAATTAAAGAGTCCTAGGGATGTGATATGATCTGGAAGTTCTGGAACTCTTTTGACTGATATAAACAAGAGTAGAGATCATATAAGGTAAGCATCGACAGGCATATTGGTGGGGCTGTGGCTTTGGGGAGTGAGAGAGGTGGGATTCTTGTTTCTGCATACACATTTTTTTTTTCCTCTGGTGACCCTTGAGATGAGAATAGAGACTAAAAAGACAGAAGTCCCTCCAGGAGTACTGGACCTCCTGTGCTCCCTTTTGTCTCCTGCCCATGACAATATGAGGTGCCAGAAAGGGAGAACTCACCTCTTTATTCCTGGAAGGAATAAGTGGTCTGTATTCTTATTAGACTGTATTTCTCTTGTTCTAACAAGTGGTCTGTATTCTTACTAGACTCTATTTCTCTTGTTCTAACATCTGACCTTATCAGCCTAGTTTAGACGCTCTCAGTGTTTGTTGCATATATATTCCATGGAAAGTTTATGAAAAAGAATCTCTTTGGCTTCTATAGCTAATATTCTAACATAGTAGAGATGCTGTGGAACTCAGGAATCTGCATTTTTAACAACATCCAGGTGATTCTTATTTAAGAGCTCTACAGAACACAATTTCACAAGTATCAGTATAGAGATTTCCATTTCCCACACAATCAATTAGAGCAAAAAGAAGTGATTTGCCTTAAGTGAGATAGTAAAACTGATATCAGAATCAAATTTCAGTATCTATCTCACATTAAAATTTTGAGTTTAGCTGCGAAGTGGAATAAAATATCCAGCCTTCCAGTATTTCATAGAGTTGACTAAGCATGGGAAGACATCCTTGTCAAATATTTGCCATGCCACAAGCGTATCCTTATTTTAATTCCCTAGAAGCTGCCCTTGGGGGGCATGGCAGTTTAGAAGTCATAACTCTGGAGTTAAAAAACTTGTATAAGAGAGTACTTCTTTGATTTATTTTATTTAGGCTTAGAAAATCATTTCCTACTTAAAGTGTCAGAGACAATCTTCGGGAAATATAAAATAGTCTTGTTTTTATCTTTAAACACAAGTCTAATTTAATTTAGTTGTTTTAAATTTCTGTGTATAGAAATTTAAAAATTAAGGCCAAAAGCATAATCCTCATAAATGTAATAATGCACATAGTCAACTTAATTTTTCTGGTCTTTTACATGTTTCATTTAAACATATGCATTTGTATTCACATTATGAAGCAAAATGTTCATTCTGAAGTGGTACTTAATGCAACTGTCACAGCCACTTTCTTCTTGTCTTTAAGATGATTAAGCGACATGTATAGAATATTTATATTTGGAATATTAGGCATTAGCTTTTTCCTTATGGTGAGAAACTTAGCAGTATCTCTATTCTCAATAGAGACTAGGAGTTGCAACTTTAATATTTCAGTATTTGTATAACTAAAAAGCCATATGTGTATGATGTAACTTATAGATTTGTTATGAATGAAAAGACAGCTGGCTAAGCTTAGTAACAATTTTTATTATGAATAGATTTTTAATGGCTTCAAGTTTTTGTTTCAAATGTTTGTTTGAGGATGCACATGGTATTCTTATAGATCAAAGAGTTTTATTATGTAAGAAATGTTTAGAATCGTTTTTCCTCCTAATTAGTCTCAGAAAGTTCGCTGGCTCTGTGTCTTCTCCTTTGACTTTCTATTTACAGGAAGATGGAAGCGTTGAAAATAAGGTCAGATTAATTAAAATAATGGGCTAAGACTGAGTTGTAACAGCTGGTAGAATTTGGACTTTGATTCTAGTGGTGCAATGCACATAAACACTAACAACAAAGGGTCATATGTATCCAGCATCCTTCAGATCCACTTTATTTCCAATACTCATCTGTCAGTTCAGTGTTCTAAAGAAGATTGTTCTAAGCCAAGATACATATATTAAAAAGACATTAAAAAATAAATTTTGAGGCAAAGATAATTGTGGGTACTCCTCTGAACTAATTATTAAATGATTAGAAGTTTACATGAATTTGAAAAATTATTTAAATCTTTACCTTAAATGATTTAGTTTATTGAATTTCACTCATATTAGCATACTTAGCATAGAAATGGATACCTTTAAAAAAATAAACTAAAGAAATTTAAAAAGGTAACGATATACGATGAAGCTAGAAATGAGGCTATCATTAAAACAGATACCATAAATCCCATACGTTTGTCATGACTGGGCCAGAATTTTGACATTAATCAGTGAACACGAGAAGAGAAACCTAGTTATTTACAAAATCTATAAAATTCTTAAGATAGAAACAGAACAGTTATTTAAAAAAAAAAAATTCTGATTAGAAAGTGATGCATTAAAGTGAATGGTCTTGGCTGGGCAGCTCACACTTGTAATCCCAGCACTTTGGGAGGTTGAAGTGGGAGGATCACGAGGTCAGGAGACCAAGACCATCCTGGCTAACACGGTGAAACCCCATCTCTACTAAAAATACAAAAAAATTGACCGGGCGAGGTGGTGGGTGTCTGTAGTCCCAGCTACTTGGGAGGCTGAGGCAGAAGAATGGCGTGAACCCGGGAGGCGGGGCTTGCAGTGAGCTGAGATCACGCCACTGCACTCCAGCCTGGGCGACAGAACAAGTCTCCAAAAAATAAAAATAAAAATAAATAAATAAATAAATAAATAAATAAATAAAATGAAGTGAATGGTCTTAACTCTGAAAATATTATCAATGTAAAATTCATAAATGCAGTCTTAAAATACAGTATAAAAATGAAGCATACAAAAGAGAAAAAATAAAAGTTGGTATAGAGTAATGAATACTATTCCAAGACCCAGTGACCAATTTGCTAGTATTATTTATCATAGAATCCGGCAACGTAAGACCCAGCTTGGTATTTTTACCTCTATTCTTAGGTGTTTTAGTTTAAAAATGTAAACTCCTGGATTTTGGTATTAGAGCTAAAGGATATAAGTATGATTCTATAATATAAAGTTTTATAACAGATAAAATACGTTGATTGTGATTTAAATAAGAACCATGGTTGCCTGGTAGAAGTTTTTGGGGGAGGATTGGGAAGTGCATGAGAAAACTGGGTGATCGAAATATAGTGCTTGGGATGGTGGTCCCATGGATGTATATATTTGTCAAAACTCATAAAACTGTACATTAAAAATGGGCCAGGCTCAATGGCTCATGCCTGTAATCCCAACACTTTGGGAGGTGGAGATGAACAGATCGCCTGACGACAGGAGTTTGAGACAAGCCAGGTCAACATGGCGAAACCCCGTCTTTACTAGAAATACAAAACAATTAGCTGGGCATGGTGGTGTGTGCCTGTAATCCCAGCTACTCGGGAGGCTGAGGTAGGAGAATAGCTTGAATCAGGAGGCGGAGGCTGCACTGAGCCGAGATCGTGACAGGGCACTCCAGCCTGGGCGACAGAGGAGGACTATATCAAAAAAAAGGAAAAAACAAACAAACAAAACACCACAAAAACCTCACAAAATGTATTTAAAATCACAATTCCATATAAAGTAATTTAATTTGTACTTGAATCATTTTCTATGATGACATACTAGAGGCTTTATTATGAAATATTATATTGTAATTATTTACTTTATTCTTTTCATGTTTAGAGGATAGAGACTGTGCTTTCCTTATTTAACAGTATATTCCCAACTGACCCATAATTCATGTTCAAAAACATTTTTAAGTGAGAACAGATCATAAGATCCTCAGAATTCCATTTTCATTGAAAAGCTTGAAATATTTGAGCTGTCAAACGTTTCCTTATTTAGAAATTAGGACACTATTAATGTCCTGCAATGTTACTTCAAAGCTCTCTGATTCCCAGAGGAGTGAAACATTTACAGTATTGTGACTGTACAGATTTATGTATAACTATATATAAAGCATAAATGTATGTGCTAGTGCTTCATATTGTTAGCTTAATTAAGCAGGTAACGTCTTATGACACTGTAATTTTAAATACATATAAGTCAGCTGAACTATATTGACCATATTATCAAAATTGCAGATCATTTTATTGTTTGTTTAAAAGTAGTTCATATCACTATTACTATTACAATATTTTAATCTTTTTATGTTGATAATGACATGAAAATAGTTTATAGTTGATATCAATGGTATCCTAAATATTTATGTGCCATCAACTTTTCCACCATAGAAGGACACCTTCCTAAAGTGACAAAGAATGGCAGTTTCTAGACTGTCCTGGATACCATCTTAGACTAGGGAGCTGCTCCATCGTAAGAGTAACTTTAAAACTAAGCCGTCACCTAAGACATCCGGCATGGAATGCCACAGACCTAAAGGGGATTATTAAGTATTTTAACCCATCTGAACTTGATTTTCCTTGTTTTAAAAATGTGATCCTCAGTGAAATAACTCAGTAACTGAAAGTCAAATATCCCATGTTCCCTCTTACAAGTAAGTGAGAGCTGACCAGTGGATACACATGGACATCCAGAGTGGCATAATTGACACTGGACACCATGAAAAGTGGGAGGGTTAGAGGGGGTGAGGGTTTAAAAACTACCTATTGGGGGCTGGGCACAGTGGCTCACGCCCGTAATCGAGGCGGGCAGATCACGAGGTCAGGAGATTGAGACCATCCTGGCTAACACTGTGAAACCCCGTTTCTACTAAGGATACAAAAAATTAGCCGGGCGTGGTGGTGGGCCCCTGTAGTCCCAGCTACCGAGAGGCTGAGGCAGGAGAATGGCGTGAACCCGGGAGGCGGAGCTTGCAGTGAGCCGAGATCGCGCCACCGCACTCCAGCCTGGGTGACAGAGTGAGACTCTGTCTCAGACGAAACAAAACAAAACAAAACAAACAAAACAAAACTACCTATTGGGTACAATGTTTACTACCCAGGTGATGGGTACATTAAAGGCCCAAACTTCACCATTCTACAACATATACATGTAAGAAACCTGCACTATAACACCCGAAATAGATACGGAAAAAATTTTTTGAAAGTATTTCTCTGTTTTTGAAAATAAAGAAATTGAGCTAAATGCTTTTAAAAATTCCTTTCAAGTCTAAGTCTCTGATTCCTTGGCTACCAATATGAGATGAAATTTTAAGAAAAGAATTAACTTTTATGCATTTAAAATGGCATGGTAATGACTTTTGGAAAAACTTATTTTCCTATTTTGTTTCTCAAAATGTGTATATGCCTCCACTGAACATGTCAGTAATGCCTAGAAAAAATGGCCCATTGAAATAATTTTCTTTCAATTGCACAGACACTAATATGAACAATTATGACATTTCTTTGATCTTATTTTTCTTTGACTTCATAGTATTCTTAAAATCCACAGCATACCTACAATTTAGTGTTTTCTCAATAGATATTCCCCTTTGTCATAGAGAAGTCATAATAGAGAAAATATTTGTCATTGTCTTTCTGCTATTTGATCATAATTACCTTTTTTGTAAAAGCAAGAAATAAAAAAATTTGTATATTTTAATAGATATTTCTTTGACCTCAGTTTTTCCCTCCTGTTTTTGTATAAGATTTTCAATATTAGCAACTTGCACACACATACCAAATTTCATAGCAGATGGATATTCTGTGCAGTGTTGAGTAGCTTATTAACGATTCAAGAATTTGTAGGTCTAGTTACAGGATCAAGAATTTCATTAATACTGTTTACTTAAATGGATTAGAATAAGCATTTACTCCTCATAACAGAAACACAAAATGTACAGACTACGCTTGTTTAAAAACTGCCTTTTCATTTCATTCACTTAAAAGACAGTAAATGTTTAGTCACTAACCTGTGTTTTATCAGGGGAATATTGCCTTTAAATGAATCAATCTAAGTGGGCATTTAAATTATTTTCTAACATTTGTATATACACATACTTGGAAATTGTTTAAAGTATATTTCAAAAGAGAGTAGATGTAGTGAAATGCTTAACATGTTGTCAATCTGTAAACACTTTCAAATATGATTAAAAGGTCAGAAATTTGAAGGCTACCATCCTAAGCAAAATGAAGTAAAAAGTGAGGTAAACGTAGATATTAGAAGAAGAAAAAAAATTGATAAAATTGAGGCTGTGTACCTCATTTTATGGCCAAAAATCTTAGAACAAGTGACAATGTGACTAGTTCAATGTTAGTAGTTCACACATGTAGTTAGAAAAAGAGCCAATGCTAGAAATAAAATTCCAGATTCCTGGCAATGCTCTGCTACAGCATGATGTTATTCTACAAACTGTATAACTTCGAATCTACTCTGCTTGAATTGTGTAATTATCTACAACTACTCTGCTTACAAAAACATAACCTTAGCACATATTGTTTTGCTCTTTTCTTAGGAGTATAATCCATGCTTCTTAAGTGCCATACTAAATCCAGTGAAAGCATAGGACCAGTTATAATCATGGGGAAGAAAGCTCATGTAATTTCATGAAACAACAATTTAGTAATTCCATTTGTGTTTGCACGGCAATAGGAAAGTACAACAAAGTAATTCTGAATTATCTGTTAAATGAGTTGTTTCAAAATTATTTTCTGATTATGTGAATTGTCGGAACAATGAGGTCTATGTGATCTACAACCTTTTGAATAATTATGACTCCCTAGAAAGTCATGAGATTGGATATGATTCTGGGAAAAACCAATGACTTGAGGTGATTATTTTCTCCAGTCTCTTTTCTCCACTTATTCTGACATACACACTGCTTATGGGTTTCTCAATGAAACTTTTCTCATTACCAAGCCTGCTCTATCCCCTCTTTAATCTCTACCAAGTATGAAAGATCCTAAAGCACATTCCAGTATGAGTATGGATACTCTGTAGGATAAGTCAATAAAGGAAAGTTAAGGAATAAAGCAGCTGTTTAGAATTTCAATATTATTATAATTTTGTAAGATGAAATAATTTTAAGTGATAATAGATGATAGGTAGATAGATATTTAAAAATCACATGACTCAGAAACTGTGTGAAGAATACAAAACTAATTTGATTGAATATTAGAGACACAAAGACAGGCTTTAGAAAGATTCTCTTGTGACACTCTTGCAAAAAAGAAGAATTTGGCTTGTAAAATGATCTAAGAAAACTCCAGGAAGATCCAAGATATAAAGTGTTTCTTTTTCTTTTTCTTTTTTCTCTTTTCTTTTCTGAAACTGGAAGACCACAATATATAGGGGTCATCACAGGACATGGCATTTTGAAGTTGATGCAGTCTTTAAAATGGAAAACAGTGAACTAACATTAAATTATGCTTGAAAGAAACCAATTAGAAAAACAAAATATTAAAATGCTCAAAAATTGGGGGGAATTAATAAAACATATTTGAAAGTGCTTAACAAATTCCTCAGCAAAGTGTTCACTTAGTAACATAAAAATTGTCACAAATTGCTTTGAATCATTTTTATAATTGTTGCAATAGAGTTCTCTTAGGGTGAAAATTTTAAAAGCATTCTCTTTATGAATTTTTTTATTGGTTTGTATATTATCAGTGGGTAAGTCATCAAGCCAGGATATAAGGACCATCACTTTCACTTCTATAATTCCTACTAGGCATCCGCAAAAATATTGACAATAAGTTCTTTGACTAATTAGAAATTACCTGGGTCTTTCAAGCTTTTTACCAACCTAAGAAACGTAGTTAGTATTTAGTAGTGAGTAAGTAGCATAAATTCAGCTCTCTGACCTATCTGCTATCAGAAATCACTTCACTGTCACATTTTTTTTCTCTTTATATGTGGTTAAGTTTTAATATAGTCTGTAATATAGAAACCCTCCGGTCATGAAATCAAAACATTTGAACTAGTTCTAGTTTATATTTGCTTGGATATCAGAAGTCGTTTCCCCATATATCAATGTTTTCTAGGAACTTCACATTATTCGAATTGTTCAATGAAATTTTCTGTTGACAGACCATTAAAATAAGCAACTTTTGCTATATGCTTCATTATAATGTAAAATGGCAGGGTTGCTGAATTCTAATAATATGTTTGGAATTTGGGAATAACCAACTGCAGTGATAATAAATAACAAAAGATAATGTCCACTGGATAAGTAGATCCTCTGAGGTTCGCTAAACACACTCAGTATGCAATGGCACAACTTGCTGAACTTTAGTCGGCTAGTTTCACTGGACACTGAGGCCAGATAATTGACATTGCTGGTTATCTCTAGAACCACTACCTGTCAATTCCTAGGTCTCGAGATAGCAGGCAATAGTGTTCATTGTGCATAGTTGTTACCAAACTAGTAAGCAAAATCTAGAGGTTTAGAGAGTTACTCTAAATTGAAACATACACATTCACAGTCAGAGGATATTAGATACCGTAGCATTTCTTCATTTATTTTAAATTGTGGGTGGAGGGTGGAAATGAAAACATTTGCTTAGGTAGCAAATTCCTTTGAAAACTTTCTTTTATGTACTCCAGAGAGTTAACATTACACTTATATTCAGCAAAGAAGTAACACTACTCAAACTTTTAAAACACCTCTATCTGGGCTTCCTCTAAGAAGATAATGGAGCAAGGCTTTATTTCACAATCAATATTCTTGTTAAACGGCATTATGGCTTCATGGAATTCCGTTAAAAAGAACCCCTCGGAAAAGTAACTGAACAAGAGTAGGTACCTGACTTTTTCTTTTCTTTTAATTTAAGACAGAAACATCAAAGTTGCAAGCTGTCAAGCATTAGCAAAAGTCAAGTACAGCCATTAGACTACAAAGTAGTCTGTAAATTATTAACTTTCCAACTGTAGCATCAAGCTAACGTGACATCATAAATATTAATCAGTAAAATCATTATTTAAAATGTATAAAATTATCTTAAAATGTTATAAAGATCTGAAGAACGTGTACCTTGAGTTATTCTAATTTATCAACGTGAGTTTTTTCTATTTTAGAACTATTAACCATTAGCAAAATCTGCTGAAGGTGACTGTGACATCTATGGCATGACTACGGTAACTTCCAAATGTATTATTTATTGAGTCATCAAAATAAACAAAAAACACTCATACTAAGGAGAGATAAAGGTTTCAGTCTCAAAAATTCCTTCTAATCAGATTCTAAGCATAAGCCACTTGGGTAATAACATGTGGCATTTATGGTAATGTGAATTTCTTTTCCAGGCGAGAGAGAAGAAAGGGATCTGTATTAGTCTTCTACTCCTGTGCATGCTTCTGAGTCTTCAGGATCTTAGTCACCTTGTCAACCTGTTTTGTGCCATCAGGCTTAATCCAATACCAGCTTCCCTCTTATACTGCGTGAAATGGACTGATTGAGAAGAATGGGGTTTCTCATTAAACGAGGCATTAGATTTTCTTCCTCTCAGCCTTACTCCCTTTTTATATGATGAGCATGGATTTAGATGGTGGCAGTGAATTACTTTATCTTCAGTGATGTCATACATTTATAGGAGCAGCTGTCCTTATTGTTTTCTAGACAGTATTGTTCCAGGAGTAAGCATCACTGAGCAGCAGCCCCTTTCATTAAAATTTCTTGTGTCCTTTTCTTTTTCATGACAAATCTTTCAGGAATCTAGGAGACCAGTAAAAGATAACCTTCTGTTATGCTATGTGCTGTTGTACTTCTACTCTTTCCAGATGTGAAAGTGGATATTGACTTCATAAATTCAACACTACTTGACTTTGATTGACAGGTAAGGTGATATGCACAGGACTTTGGGAGTGAAGGTTATACGAAAGAATTAAATAGGCTTTCTCTAAGTTTCTATTGTCTTTGTACTGTATAACTGGATTCTTCTAAAACTGGGATTGTCAATTTCATGTTTCATTATATTATGTAAAATTTAGGTGTTTATTTTGTGAAATTAAGTATTTATATTTTAGGACCTATCTTTTACAATTTGAGCTAATGAGAAAATTTGAAAAGTTTATCAATCTGACTTTCTTCTGCAAATGATGTGATATTAGAAGAGTTGGGTAGGATTTGGATTAATATAATAGAAATTCTAAAAAGACAGTCTTTCATTTTTAATAGTATTTATATATACTAATTGTATGACTTTAGATAAATCATTTATCCTCTGAAGCACACGGCTTTTATTTATAACATCAGACAAAATTCTGGCATTTCCTTAGAGAGACATTAAGTGGACCAAAGAGGTTATTGTAATAGTAACATAAAAATTTTAATACTTTCAAAACTGTAGGGAAGTGCAGATAAAAGTATTATGCTAGATACTGTGAGATTTGATACACATGATATTATGAAATGCATTTACATTTTGATAATTATTTATCAGTCTTAAATGTAAACAGGTGGTAATTTCTTTATGATCCACAGTGTATGACAGGATTAACATAAATGTTTTCTGTGGAATTTGGCAGAAATGACACTAGGTGAATTAGATTGAAAATAACATGAAACCACACATTGCTTTTCTCTCCTTAGCTAAATCACCTTGAGGAACCACTATTGGGAAATGTCCTGGAAAAGTTAGGTTACCTAAAAAGTAAAAACACATATATTAGTATTATAAAGACAAATGTATCAAATCCCAGACAAAGCTAAAGAAAACCATTATTTTTATTGACTTTATACAGTATGGTAAATAGTAACATTAGCTTTAAAACATCATATGGAAGACATCAAAATTATTCTTATGCAAGAATACTGTAATCTACTAAGTCTGCAGGGTATTTGTGGCTGGATTGATTTTACCTCGTTAAACACAAAAATGAATAAGTAAACCCGGGCTTAGTGGGCATGATATATGTAACTATAGAGGCATTCTGTTTTTATTTTTCAGAATCTTACTATTTTTGCATCATGAAAAATTAAAGCATAGGCATTTTTAAAGCATTTAAATAGCTTCTTCAAAGGCAAGGCATAAAATAATCAGTCCTGGATGCATGTCATTTGATAGCATAGTTGCCACCATCATTATTCCTAATTACTCTTGACATTTTGTCTGTTATACCATGAGGTTCCTCCGAGGACAGAAATAATCAACTGGAAGTGAGGGCTATCTAATTATCTATATTGTATTTTAAAAAGCAGTGGTATTACATATGAAACATCAATTATGAAAACTAGTGATAAACCTTGACAGTGGAAATATGTCTTGGAAATGACTTTAAGCCAAAAGTTTAGAAAACTTTGCCATTTTTGTTTTCTCCTCCATAAACCAATAAAATTTCATTTGCAACAGAAATATTTACAAGAACAGTTAAATGAATTGTATAATAAGGAACTACTTTACAAATTATAATTATCTTTTGAGCCTGCAAATGCAGAGTTCAATGGGTTTTAAAATTGATTATTTATGCAAAATAATTATATATGTTGTTCCTGTTCTTTGGAAGGCATTTGTAATTGCTATTTAGATTTTATTCTTGTTATACAATAAGTCACTGGTTAATTTTGTAAACATAACTGTATAAAAACTTATAAACATAGTTGTAAATTTTGTGTATATTCTTCACAAAAAATTTGACCATATGCTTTTGGATTTGAATGTGGGTTGCTACAAAAGTCATCTGCAGTTTCGCTTCACCGGGGTACCCTCAAGCGAAGGTTAATTTTGATGAAAAGAATTAACTTACTTGCAACACTGGAAATGAAGTTTGTTCCACATAATGCTGTAACAATGAGTTGGAAAATAAAAATTGTCCTCATTTTACTGAGACTCTTACTGTATTTTGCAGCTTTTACCATTAACATTGTGTGTTCCCTGCATCCAGTTATTTTTTCAATTTTTTGAATTTGTGCATTATGTTAGTGCCATTGTACCATGAAATATCTAGTTCATTGAGGACTCTGTAAATGAAGAACATACATTTCATCAATGGGAACAACCCCACCAACTGACTATACCTATAGCGGGAATATAATTACAAGCAAGTGTGGTCAGACTGCCACACCTTAGCTGTTCTTATGTGGATCTGTATATCAGTGTTAGCATCTCAACTAGGTGCAATACTGCCAACCTAGGGGAAAAATAGACATCAAAGATGCTTTTCATTGTTTCAGTGAGTAGGTAAGAAATCTATTGGGATTAGTGAAGAGCAGGCATACGAATTTATGAACTAGTCTGTACAATTAAAAATTGCCCCATCCTAAATAATTGGCATACAAATGGTATTGGGTGCACAAGATGAAATCGGGTATACAGAGAAAATTCTGGCCTTTTAATATCTAGTTACTTGTATCTAAAAATTTAAAAAGATCTTTATAATGTTAATATAGAGATGGATATGATTGCATGTGAATAATTCATAAAATAAATATGCATACACTATAGTCTATCCTTAAATTTACAGATATGGATTTGCAATAAAATAATTTTTGAAAGTTTCTGCTTTAGAAAAGTAAATATCTATTCAGTTATACATGATAATGACTATCCTTCAGGATTATCTGTAGATGTAGGACATTTCTTTGATTAGCTTCAGGATGAAGAAACCAGTAAAAGTTTTAGCTTTTTCTTTTGTTTTTGTTTTGTATTTTTGTCTTCTTTCCATAGAGTCTAAATCCTTTTTGCTTATCTTTAGGATAGCTTTTATCAGTGAAGCCCCAAATATGTATAGATATGTGTGTATGTGTGTGTGTGTGTATATATATATGTGTGTGTGTATGTGTATATATATGTATGTATATATGTGTATATATGTATATAGATGTGGATCAATATATGTGTGTATATATGTGTGTGTGTATATATACATACATATATATATATATATATATATATATATATGGACAGAAAGAAAGAGAAATAGGGATTGTTACAGGGATTTGACTGTAAGCGCTTGTGTGATCTGTTTAAGCAGTCTCTATAAGGTTGTTGTCTTCCCATCTGATGCTGGAGTTTAAAACAGTCAGTTGGAAGAAAGAAGAATATAAATTGAGATAGAGCAAGGACAAGCTGGAACCCATGAGCAGAAGTAGGCAGTTCTCATTGCCTCTAAGCTTACTGACCTGGGTGCCCTTTGGAAGAAGTTGGTGCCCTTGTCATAGAGCTAAACACAGAACTGGCCCTGGAAAATAAGAAGCTGAAGGCAGATATGGGCAGGTCGAGCATTTGCAAGCCACATGCTAACCCTCACCAAGGAGATGAGCCAACCCATAAATGTGTTGGAGCTACGAAATGGCTCATTTCCACCTTCTAAATATCACACAAGAATCTCTTGTAGCCCATTCTAATTAGAAACAGACAGAGAAAGGAATACTAGGCTATGCAGTTCAGCCTAGACTAGTTGATGCACAAAATAGTCACTGGTAAGATAAGAACTATGTCTTCCACTCTGAGGCTTAAATGATTTGTGCAATCTAGTCTCATAGAGTATGGCTATGTTCTAAATAGTGTGTATTGTGTGATTTGTAACAGGCCAACAGCAGGCAATATAAATACGGCCTGAGTAGAAAATGGTTATACAACTCTGGGGCAAATACATTTTCAGTCCACACGTATACAATTAATATCTATAGAACTGGTTCTCTAAGAAGTAAATTTAATACAACACATTATTTAGATTTATTGAGAATGTAATGGCTAAAGCGATCTGTGGAATACTTAAGCAATAGAACATGACAAGCAACGCTGTAGTTTTGATTAATGCACTTCTTTGTTGCCTCCCATCTGCATGGAAAGATATTAATCAACTTTACCTCATGGTTTGCTATGCCTTGTTGCAAATATAAAATGATTCTTTATTAGTAACATTTCTAAATTATTAATAATATTTATATTTTCATTAATAAAACTGACACCTAAAATGTGTAATAAATAAGGTAATACTGTGTATTTTTTTATGGTAGAGTGTTCTATTATCAGTTATGTGATTCAAAAATTTTAATTGTCAGTATGTGTTCCCCATAGTCAAAACTAAAACCCAAACTTGGAAATAATTAAAGGTGACAGAATGTTAATGAAATATAGCAGGTGCACTCATGTATGATTGTTTTTTATTATAGATTTCACCTACAACTATAAAAGGCACATTTGCACCTACTTCCTTATAGAACTTTTCAAACGGCCACAAAAATATTTTCATATGGGTATCTACCCACACCAAACCTCAGGATATTATAATTGAGGGCATAGAGGAGAGTGGTGGGTCATGCCTGTAATCCTAGCTACTTGGGAGGCTGAGGCACTAGAACTGTTTGAATCCAGAAGGCAGAGGTTGCAGAGAGCCAAGATGATGCCACTGCACTCCAGTCCGGGCAACACAGAGAGATTCTGCCTCAAAAAAAAAAAAAAAAAAAAAAAAAAAAAAAAAAAAAAAAGGCAGTTTGTAAAAATATGCAAGTTTAGTGTACAAAAGCTTTGGCAATAAAGTAACACAGTTTTGTTTGTTTGTTTGTTTTTAAATACTAACTTCAGGCTGAAGTTCTGTGGCACTATCTTGGCTCACTGCAATCTCTGCCTCCCCGGTTCAAGCCATCTTCATGCCTCAGCCTCCCGAGTAGCAGGGATTACAGGCATGTGCCACCACACCCACACTTGGCTAATTTTTGTATTTTCTGTAGAGACAGGGTTTCGCCATGTTGTCCAGACTCATCTCAAACTCATGGTCTCAAGTGATCTGCCTGCTGCAGACTCCCAAAGTGCTGGGATTACAGGTTTGAGTCACTGCACCCAGCTCTAGTACCATTTCTAAAACTTAGCTATTCAGGATTGAAGCCTTTCATTTTTAAGATAAAGGAACTGAATAATATAACCTAAAACTATCATCTTCTTTAAATTTGTGTGTTTTGTGTTTTTGAATTCTACTTAATCTCTAACTTTCCTTCTTCTTATCACCTAACTATGGAAGAGACACATAAAAAAAAATACATATTTTTAAAGAGGAGAGAAAAAAAAGCATAAACTACTTGGTATCTCTGCCCAAGGTAAAAAAGGATCATTGTGTGCATGTGCAGTGATTTTACTATAGGCACTCTAATCCTACTAATCTTCTCTAAAAGATTATGGTTCTCTTGAACAGTTGTCACTTTTTTCCCCTATATTGCCATTTTTTTTTTTTTTTTTTTTGCATAGGCTTCTAAGTAAATCCCTCTTGCATTGTTTGATTAATTAGAATATCTAAGGAATGAGAAAAACCAACTTCCTTCACATGCTTAAACAGACATTAGATTGTATTACATTATTGGCAGCGAATGGAGCTTGTTTCTTCGCTAATATGTTAGGTCACAGACTAAATTGGGTTTTTCTAGGTAAGATTAAAGCCAATTGATCCTCTCTTAGAGTTTGCTGGAAAGAGTTTGTCTCAGATAGTGTTCCCCTGTAAGCAAGCTCTGAAAAAGAGAAAATTTTAGTAGGCACTCTAGAGATTAACACTGAAAGAATGGAAAGACAGAAGCAGAATTGGACCAAGGGTGAAGTTAAACAGTAATTCTGTCACAATGCAGACCTCAGATGTCCTACAGGTAGCTCAGAAGCAGGGATGAACCTTTAGAGTTGTATTAAGTGACAACAAGGAGGGTAGACGGCTATATGAGCACAAGAATTAGTTATTGGATGTAGCCTGTCCTGGGAAGTAACCTGACTTTGAGGAGCATGATGTTAGTCAAGCAAGAGAATTTGAAGAAGACTGTCAGCTCAGCCATCTGCCAGCAACATTTCCACCAGCAGGAGGAATGTGTCCTTTAGTCCTAAAGGAGCAGTGCATTAGAGAATCCTCTACAGAATGTTATCAATTTCCTTCATGCATTTCCATACCTCCTTCAGAATTTTATTTATTTGGAATTTGAGAAACCTGAGCTATTTGATTTAAAATAGCACTGAATTTAGATCTTTTCCAAACTAATGAACAATATTTGGTCCAGAAATATATCAGACTAAGCTAATAAATAAATCTTAAAATCAATTAACAGAAACAGAAAAGCAAGGTATAGTCCCCAAATCAAGTCATATCAAAACAGAACAAAATGTCTAGCAACTATATAGTAGTGTTTGGATAAATTATAAGACTATCATCTGATATTCAAGATAGGAAAATTCAAGAGGAAATATATTTCTCTCCTATTTCTGTTCACTGAAAATTTTAGAAAAAATATTATTTGATAGAGCCACCTTCATGCATTCCGACTAGTACACTGCTGTTTGGCATCTACTGAATGTACCAGAATTCAAGCCAGAATAAACAGATTCCATTTCAACAGTCTGAAAACACTCAAAAATAATCAGACATGGTATTAGCATGAGACCAGACATGTCACATTCTGAACTACAGGTTAGTATTCTATTTTTACTCAGTATACTTTTAAATAAATATGTTCAAGTCATATGTAATGGGAGAGAATTGATTATTGCAAAAAACAAGGTAAAACAGAAGTCTTTCTGTAAAATGTTTTCAAATATTTGGAAAACATCCTGTTAAAAAGTCAATAAATGTTAAATGTAGCTGAAATACAGTTTGGGTGGTGACTTTATTATACAGTAAATGTTGCATTAAAATTAGTCGTTAAGTACGAAAGTCAAAAGGCATATAGCACCATTACAGAAATCAAATTATAACAAATTTAGTTGCTTGTAGCTATCTCCTCACAAAACTATACCTTCACTGAATAGGAATAGTGTTTCTATTGAGTAGGCGTAATGTTCTTATAAATTTAGACCAAAATAATACCATAAAAGTGGTTTGGTATTATTCAAAGGGCCAATGTTTGAAAAATTCCTGGTAAGTAAAATGGTCTTAGTTTTTTCCTTTTTAATTTGTGTAGAAGTTGTTGTAGAATTATTGGTTTTTTGTTTGTTTGTTTGTTTGTTTGTTTGTTTGTTTGTTTTTCCCCCACTAGTCATGGAATTCCTTGTGGGCTGGGCAATATGAGATTTGTCTGGACAGCTGCAGGAACTAGTGCAGCATCTGGAATACTGTGGTTGTCTGCTTATGTCCGTGAAAGTGCCAATGAATCAATAAATGCATTCTGTAATGCCTGAATGGAGAAGTCAGATTTCCCACACTAGGGAGGAGCAGAGCATAAGGGTTTTCACTTATTTTTCAAACATGAATAGTCCAGATCATACTGTCTTTCAAAGACGTAGCTCTAAGCCTCCAAAGAATATAGTGACAATACAATGTTAGTATTATAGTCATATTCATATTATGTCATCTTTGGGTCTTATCTGAAGCAACACAAATATTGTTGTTTCTTTATGTAACCTTGAAATAGAGAAATAATTTTAACATCCCAAGAAAATAAGTTATTATTGCCCAAATAAAAGCCCTAGCTTACACCATCTGTAATATGGATGTAAGTTTTGTATTTAGTATTCTTTTACATTCTTTTAAGATAATTAATTAAGATACATTCAAATTTGGCTCTAATAGTATAAACCAATTCAGACTACACAACATAGAGTTAGTAATAATCTAATGTTAAAAACATACTGTACAAAAAATCCAGTTCAAGGAGATAGGGAAATAAAATACAATCTAATTAAGGACAAATGAGAATGAAACATATATTTTTGGATGACTAAGAAGCGAATCAAAGTATAAAGCCTGTTCTTCACCCTAAAACGTTTCCTCATTTTTCATTAAGGTCAATCTCTATGCCCCATAGGTTAACACTGTTGTGATTTCTATGGATGATTGAATTTTAAATTTTATCTCAATTTACCTTTATCTTATTAATTTAGAAATGCCAAAGGCATAATATTGATATAACTGAATTTCATATGCATTCACAAAAACAAAAGTCAATTTTAGGATGTGGTAACTTATTGGGTGTTTGCAAAAAATCAATGCTGTTTTCATAAATTTTAAATGAAGGATTAGGATGATAAAGCATTATTTTAAAATATAAACAATAGCCACTGCTTTTATTCAAGGAATAAGTTTAAAAATTCAACCAATTTTATATTCCATGATCTTACAAAATAAATGGAAATGATTTTAAAAGCAAAGTCAAATACATTCGTCATAAAAAAATATTTAAGCATAGGATGGTTGATAAATCAGGACTATATTGTGGTGAGCTAGTTATATATAAATAGAACAATGCCACAGCAAATCATGGATTCTCTTTATATCAAGCAAGCACAATGCATTAATAAATATAGTGCAGGGTGAGAGGAATGAAAGCAGTGAAAACTTTCAGATGGGGAGTCATTTACTTTTGCAGTTAATAGATTATTTTTAGATATTTTGTTACTTATGCCACTAGCTAAAACATTTTATTAGCCCACATATCAATCACGTAAGAGGCTGTTTTGTCTATATGTTCAGAGGGCAGGAGCTCGAGTCAGACGATCTGAGTTTTTATCTTGACACTCGCATTTGCAAATGTGTGATCTCTCCTGTTCAGTTTCCTTATCTTAAAATGGGGATAATTGTACCTACCTCAGAGAGTTGTTGTGAGCATTAACGAGATAAATAATGAATGTAAAGCCATTAGTCCAGTGCCTAACACTAGAAAAGTCCTTAATAAATGAGTGTTGTTTTTGTTGATGCTCTGGTTTCTACAATGCGTGCAAAAAAAAAAGGATGACTTTACATGTATGAATTTATCTTAATGCCCAATCAATGAAAAATTTATTCCTTCATCCAAAAAGCATTGTTGTGAGCACGCTGTGGATTTAGCTAAGTGCAAATGGAGTTCCAGAATGAATGCTCTATTGTCTCTATCCTGGAAAAATGTCTGGGCTACTGTGAGAAGCAAGCATATAACACTGCATTACAATAAAATAATATCAATGCTATAATAGCAATACACACCAACTTCTCTATATGGAAACACAGAATACATTGACCTTGATTCTTGAGAAAAGAAACATAGATAAACTTTTATGTAATTCATGTCTTAAAAAATGATTATGAGAATATCAAGATGGGAGATGTCTATGAAGAAGTGAAGAGGAGGATGTTCTTGGCTAAGGATTCAGTTTGGGCAAAAGCAAGAAGATACCAAAAATCTGGTATACTTAACAATGATAAGTGCCTTACGGAGAAGTGGTGAAAAAAGATAAAGGAGTTGGAGAGGTAATTTTGATTCCTGCACGAAGACTCTTGACATGTGAAATTCACTGTGTTGTCTCCCTTTATGTTGTCAGCAC
Source organism: Colobus angolensis palliatus (assembly GCF_000951035.1). Lineage (NCBI taxonomy): Eukaryota > Metazoa > Chordata > Mammalia > Primates > Cercopithecidae > Colobus > Colobus angolensis. The sequence goes on from NW_012123376.1 coordinate 9,913,207, forward strand.
AATAAACACAATTATCTCTCCTTATGTATATAACTTCCTTATGTATATGACTTCAGAGAACAACGTTGTATAATTAATCAATACTCACTTAATAAGAATCTAGGACTTATTTTATTCTAATAGAAGAGTGAACATTAAATGTAAAGGGATGAGGAATTCATCTAGTATTTGACACCTTTTTACTGTGCTTCTCAAACTGATTAATTTTGGCACAATCATATTTGTTGAATTTAATAATCAATTAAGGACAAAAAATCAAATATTTCAAGCAGTGGAGACTTCCACAAATCTTTTCTTAACACATATTTTTACCAGAATAATTAAGCAATTACTGCTTTTGGAAAATACTCATCTATGACAAGGTGATTTGTTCAATGTCTTGTTTTCAGTGTTTTCGCAATATTCCCAACAGAATCTACTGGCCCTGATAGCTTACTCTTCTCAGCATTGATACAAATGCAAACCATTCTTTCATGCCATTGATGGTATTCTCTCACATACTGTGGTCATTTGTTGTATTCGAGAGGGTTCCACAAAAGTTTGAACATGGTCACCACATGCACATATCCTATGAACTAGATAGCCAAAGATATTTCCTTGGGAACACTGGCATACTTTGCCCGATAGAACTCTGAAATACCAGTAATAGTTGATGCAACCAGGTAATACCACTTAACCCAAATGATTAAGCAGATTAGAGTAAGGTCCTATATTCTACACTTTTAACATGCTCTGGTGTGATGCACCATATTGGTCATAGGAACATAATTTAAAATGCAAAGATTTGAAACATGTGAGCTTCGACAAACACTAATTGAGTTTTATTTTGAAACAGGAGAGGCCAGAGAAATAGGTGTGGAAGATATTAAATTACACAGCAACCCACATTCACTCTTGTTGAGAATAACTTATGTAAACAAAGAATGTTACAGATGGAAGTATGTAATTGCAATTCCTGAAAACAGTGTAGATGGAGAAAAAGTTTGAAAGTTCCTAGCACAGAGTTGAAACCTAAATACTTGTGTTGTTTCCATAATACACCTAAAGAACAAAGCATAAATGACACCAAATGAGTAAAAACAACTCTATGATCATTTACATTAGAAGAATCATATGTAACACCAACAATTATTTTAAAAAACTAAACTTTTATATTTTAAGGTTATCTAACATCTTACAGAACTTTTTCCTTCTCTCTTTCATAGGCACTTGCTCTGTAATGTTAACTTAATTGACTATTAAAACCTCTAAATAAGCTAGACACCTAAAGACCTAGATGGCTGACTATATAGCATTGTTTCTTTAAAGGGAATTTAAACTGAAAAGGAGGATAACACATATTTAAGTAATATGCAGCAATTGTTCAGTTTTTTCCTCAAAATTTTAAATTTTGCAAATAATCTATTAACTCAGTCTTGAATATTATAAAATTATATTTTTGTTATTTATATAAAATGATAGTGAGAAATATAGAAAATGTACATGATCATTGCAATGATTTGTGTCACATAAACCCAATTGCACACCCAGATAGATAGCTTGGATTTTGTAGAAATAAAGTATTTTATTGTGGACCAGAATGATCGGTATGAAAGTATTATATAGCCTAGATACTAAAATATCATCTTCATAATACATACATGTGCATTGGAAAATTCAGTCTCAAGAAATTAATGAAATCGAGATGTTTTTTTAAAAAAAAGCTTTGCATATTGATTTCAAGATTTTTTTCTAAAAAACTGCATATTGGTTTCTCAGTTACTTCTATAACTATTCCAAGTCTCTTTTTTCCCCATGTGAACAATATTGTTCAGACATAAGTAGTTTGTGGGATCCACATTAATTATATGTGAACTGTCTTTCATCTAATGGCAAAGGGATAAGATTCACTGAATCTCTTCAATATATACAAAGAGAAAAAACAATTTCAATGTACTATACTTTCTTAGTAGATGTCGATACTTGGGAAAGAGCACTGAAACTACTTTTCCGACTACAGAAACATATTGATTCATCATTTAAGTAGTTCTCCTATTTTAGTTCATTATAAGCTTAAAAGTAAAATCATCTAGTTTCAGATCTGGAATAGTTCTAGAGGTGAATTAGCAGTATATGTGCATTAATTCATGAAAAGTTCAAACTGGCCCTGAGATGGCATTTTAAAGTTTTGGTGAAGTTTAATCATTCTTTTCTTAGGTACTGGATATGACCCCATTATTCTCATCTTAAGTTTTGTATTGACTTCTAGCAGTGGTTCTGTACTGCTGTTTTTACTTCCTTAGTTCAAGTGTTCAACATATTAACTGAAACAATCAGTCAGATATACATTCACTAATATTCATGACATGTAGTATTATCTCCTATATTTAAATTAATAGTTATTACATATACTATATGCTATTGCTTTCTTTTTTCTTTTTTCTTTTTTATTATGTATTTTTCATTTTAGTTACCTCAGTGAAAAGTGATTTAGAAATTATGTCAGTTTTGCAGATAAAATATGTGTATAGATGTTCAGTGCCCATTCAGAATTGGCAGTACTTAACTCAATCTGACAATGGGGATCTGTTTTAAATGTACACTTTGTAATTATTTAAAGCTTTGTACATTTGGCATTTACTACATGAGCATGTACCCTTCACAGTGTGAATGCTTCCTGTAAGTGGTATGTGAGTATTAGCTGATAAAGCTTTGGAGGCACTTAAGCACCTAATAGAGGTTTGGGGTACAGTGAGTATGAAGTGTTTTAATGAATCATGAGATTTTTAAAAGTAGCGTTGATGCCAGACTTCATATCTGTGAAATGATTTGCATTTTCATTTTCAGATAAGAGAACTTGAACCCTAGAGTAGTCATAGGAACCATGAATGACTACTTCAGAGTATGACTAGAGAATAAAGTATATTTCCCAGCGCACCATTTACATGGAGGCATTTCTAAAGGAAAGGTATTAGATGGGGTAGGAAACATCAAAATATTACTGTGTTCTGTTAAGTTTTATCAAAAATAGATCAAGTAATTAATTCTGGATAAAAATAAATGCTTTCTTGATAATAGCCATTAAATGGCCAGGTGTGTTTCTTATCTGTTGACTTAGTTAACAGATACAGAGCATTTCTGTTTTAGTAATTATGGTGTTGTTTCTATCATCCACTTCTACATTGAGCTACTTCAGTGAAGGGGTGATTGTTTATTAATCTTTTTGTTCACATAAAGTGTCCTGACATAATGGGGAATTAATAATATTTGCTGGATTTATAATGATGCAATTTGACATTTCCAGAAAGAATTCACCCATGTTGAAAAATAAATCAGTGGATTTGAAGCTTGGGTAATTAGAATCCCATAAATGTTTTCTTAAGAAAACACTAACATGGTGTTAATACGACCCCTAAAATGCTGAGCATGATTTATACCCCGATGCGGATAGATCTCTTTGTATCCTTTGATCATATGGGTCATTTATAGGGGTAAAAGATGAGTTGAATCTTCTCCTCACCAAAATAAAGCATGCTTTTAACTGATTCTTGAGTCAGGAAGCCCCAGGTGGTAACATCTTCCTAACATTTTCCCCCCTTTGCTTGGTTGTGTGGATGTACCTTATGCATAATTACAATTAGATGCAAGGGTGCATCAGCACAGCTTTTTGGTTAGCAAACCACAGCCAACTACAGGTAGCTGCCAAGTTATTCTCTCATGGAGAGAAATATAAGAGAACACAGGCCAGAATTTCAGAGAGAATAATAATTTATAACTACTAAATTCTCATTTTTAATGTACTTAAATATATATTGAGGGCAAACATTATTTGTTCAGTTAAATTAAGGCACAGCCTGATGTTATTGTGAAGCTGCCTATACGGTATGTTTAGATTTTTTTCCTTCTAAGTGTAAGGGGATTTGTGTGTGTGTGTGTATGTGACATGCCTTAGTCTTGCCCTTACCTGAGAAGTCTATTCTGAATTTTGAAGATCCAAAATTTTATGATGCAGATTTCCCAGAAGAGTTTATTTTCTGAAATACTGTTACAAGTAGCATCACAAGTGGACCAAGGACTGAGTTCTATCAGACAATTAATTTGCAATTAAAAAATATAATATTTTAGATGTCTGAGTGAATTATTAATAGGAATTTGGTGCTCCCTAGGTTACCAGGGAGTGAGCTTACATGGGAACTCTGGAATAAGATCCCCACTTCTTCAGTAGAAATCTTTATTTCTAGAATAAATTTTTACTTTAAAGTATCTGTAAAAAATGTACATTTTTAGTGATTTTGAAATAGGAGTATAATGGCATATGAATGTTTTATGAAAATGTGTAGTATGTTAGCCTGTTGGACAGTTGTTAATATCTTTAGAATTAATATCTATGTAAACAGATATTCAAGTAAGCCAGACTTGTGTTTTTACTTGGATATGCAGAATGAACAAGGACAGGAATTTTCCCAATGTCTTCTGTTGGTTGTGCCCCAATAAATTTATTATTGCAAATGTGTTGAAACCGTCACATTTCTTTATTTCTATTTAGTTTTGCAATGCTTTTTGAATATCCAAGCTAGTATTTTATTATAAATGGGTTATATATTATCTTCAAATGTCACCTGAAGAGTCTTAAAATCAGCAGCAAGTTATATGCAAGGAAACTGGATTCCATCATAGAAAGAGAAACCCCCATCTAGCAAGTATTATTTGCCTCAATAATTGCTTGTGTTTAATTTTGGGATCCATTGTGTCTTTGAGCTTTTAATGTTTTGTTCATTTACTAATGTACTAACAAATATTATTAAAGTGATCTGTATGAATGCTATGTATCATCAACCAACCAATTTTAGCCTTACAATCCAAAATAAAATCTTCAAAACTACACTTGTTTCTCAGATTCACTGGTTTTCCTACTGTTCTTTTTATATATATACTTGCACATGTCAAATTTCCATAAGAGTCAAGACTCTTAAAATGTTGATTACTTTCACGAGCTCGATTAATCAACTATTACTTATTTACATTAAGAATGTGATTAGGTATGATGCAAAGATTACTATTTACATTTAAAAAACAAAACAATTGAAAAAAATGCGTGTTTAACAGTTTATAGTTCAATTCGTTACGAATATTGATATAATAAAACATTGTATGTGCAAGATATTTGTGGCAAAATATTAATTGAAAAAATCTGGAAACAAAAATATATACAAATACACATGAATATACATACATATGTACACAGACATATATGTACTTTGCTTGTATGCTTTCAATATGTAACATATGTATGCAAAAAAGGAATAAACTGTGTCTATATATAAAACAGCTGTTCTGTATGGATAGTGAGATTATAGGACAGTCATTCTGCCATGCTGCAAAAATTCTAACTATTTAGTGAATTCACATTCAGGAAGAAGAATTATCTTTATATTGTTTCACTGTCCCCATCTGCTTCACTTTTCTTATAGAGAAAAGCAAGAAGACAGATGTAAAAGCAGGGATTCATTCTAAAAACATTAAATATTTAACAAAAATTGGATGCCAAGCAAGTTATATAGAAATTTGCGGTTTACATGGTTTAATCACTTTTTATTTCTCAGCTACTGTTTTTTGGTCTTTTCTGGATAGGCTTTTAATTATATCCATAAGAATGAAGTTACTTTGTATTAAACTTTGTCCTTAAATGACGTTCTAAAACAATTTTAGTTTTTCTGAATAGCATAGTTTCTTGTTCATTGTGTATGCTACAACAAGACATATTTTTCAAGACCATGTGACACCTATTATTAAAAGCTTATATGAATATTTTTAAATTGTATAGAAATATAAAATTATATTTTGAACATTATTTTAAAATTTACATATCTCAGTTTCTTATATCCAGATTTTCTTACTTTTTAAATGTTCATATACATATTATTTACATAGATCATAATCTATTCTACATACGTTTACACAGAGAGCTATTCTACATGACTTAAAATCCACTTGGAAAAGGTATCATTGATATAAATAACACAATGAGATTTAAAAAAGAACAAAAATATGCAGACTTGCATAGACAATTGTATTTTCTCAAGTAAAACTAAATTTGGCATTAAGATTCTTCATAACCAGATGAATAGCAATGCATGCCCTTGTTACATAATTACTTTTGCCAGAATCAAAATCTACTCTAAATAAAAGATTTTTCATGAATTAAATATTGATAGTGGAAATTTATCTATCGGTAATAACAAATGATATATTGGGTAGTATTTTTATGTTAACAGTATACCGGTTTATCAGAAACAGATTTAATGTGGTAATCTTTACAGCTATTACCAATGACATTTGATATTATCATTATAATTAAAAGTAACATTTTCAGCCGGGCGCAGTGGCTTGCGCCTGTAATCCCAGCACTTTGGGAGACCGAGGCGGGAAGATCACGAGGTCAGGAGATCGAGACCATCCTGGCTAACAGGGTGAAACCCTGTCTCTACTAAAAATACACAAAATTAGCCGGGCATGGTGGCAGGCACCTGTAGTCTCAGCTACTGGGGAGTCTGAGGCAGGAGAATGGTGTGGGACGCAGAGCTTGCAGTGAGCCGAGATCACGCCATTGCACTCCGGCCTGGGCAACAGAGCGAGACTCGTCTCAAAAAAATAAATAAATAAAAATAAAAAATAAATAAATATATAAATATATAAAAATAGCATTTCCAAAGTACTGGGAAAGTGGCATCGAGAGTGACTGCTATGGGTTGTACTTCCCCATGCCCAACGAAAATGAGACTATGCCTGGAAAACAAGTGCATAACAAATAAAATAGTCATGGAATTCTGTTAATACTGATTCTTACCTTCTATCAACTCAGTAAATATGTCATTATGATTAAAACCCTGGGGTTTGAAACTCAAAGTACTGGATTTGAGTTTATCTAGTTCTATTTACATTTTATGTTGGACACTTTCAACTCTTGGAAACTTTAATTTCTGCATTTGTAAAACTCCTGTCTCATGGGAGGAGTATAGGGATTAAATTAGAAAAATTTATTCTGAAGAATTATTTACAGGTATCAATACAAGTGGATATCAATAATGAAATGCATATATGTGCTGAAAAATTACTATGGGGAATCATAGATGTAGAATAGGTGAAATTACTAGGGATAGATGATGCCTTGAAAACTAGGAGTTGACAATGTACTGTGAAACTGATTCTATATTTAGTACATTGATGATCACATATTCAACACAATGCTAATCACTATGCATATATGTGGGTACATATGTATGTGTATATCTGTATGCATATACACACACTGCATGTATACATTTAACACCTGCAGCATTATAAAGTTACCAACTTATGTTTTTGTGTGTTTAGTTCCAGAGCCAAGTATTTATTTTTTCAAAACATGGTTTTTATTATCCTCTTGTCAATAAAAGTTACTATATAAATGTATTTTTATATCTCAAATGGTGCTTTTCACAATGTTATTTATGTGACTGTAATGGAAAAAGTTAAGTTTAAAAGATTAAAAGTTTAAATTAATAAGTTAATAAAGTTATTTCTAAACTTTAAATTATTTTTATTTTTTATTATTGACTTTAGTTTATTTTGGTCTTTATTTTCTGGATTTCCTTAACTATACGATATTATTCTTTTGTTTTAAAAGTGTTTATGTAATACAAGTCTTGAGTTATATAAAGGAGGCTTATACTCAATCATTAATTCTACTTAACTCAGTTCGTAAGAAAATACAAAATTCTACTCAATCAAATAAGTGAGAATTCATTACAACATCCAAGTCCACCCTAATCGATATGTCTGCTCTGTGTAGCTTAATTATTCATATATACTGCACAAGCAAAAACTGATTCCAAAGCTTTGCAAGTCGAAACTGATGTCCAAGGAGGATAAAAACATACTCTTTGGGTGGTTTTGAGGGTTGAAGTTGGAAAGGGAAAAATAGGGCTGCTAATCATTAAAAATAAAATTTTAAATAAAAGGTGCAATAGGTGAATATGTTGATTTTGGCTACAATGACATTTGGTAACACTGAGAATTGTCCAAAATATAAAAAAGTAATAGGTTACCAAGGCAAATGCTGAGTTAATCCTCTGGCTTTCCTGGTCTGTACACACTGGCTGTATAAACACTTGCTGGAGATAGTGTATGGATAATTTAAAATTGATTAAATGGCAGAACTAGTTGATCTTAAAAGCCCGTACTTTTTTTTTTTTTTTTTTTTCTGAGGCAGAGTCTCACTCTGTCATTCAGGCTGGAGTGCAGTGGGCCATCTCGGCAGACTGCAACCACCGCCTCCTGTGTTCAGGCGATTCTCCTGCCTCCGCCTCCTGAGTTGCTGGGACTACAGGCATGGGCTGTCACACTCATCTAATTTTTTAAAAAAATTTTAATAGACACAGGGTTTTACCATATTGGCTGGAATGGTCTCAAACTCCTGGCCTCAAGTGATCCGACTGCCTCACCTCCCAAAGTGCTGGGATTGCAGGCATGAGTTACCGTGCCAGGCCAAAAGCTTCCACATTCTTATCTATTACAACCTTTTATCTACTTGTATGTAACCATACCTTCCAAACTTTAGAGAGAATTTTCTCAATAGCAGGAAAACACATCTCCCAACTCCAGTCTTGTCCTTGCTTCAGTTCATTTTTTATATTGTTTTCCATGTTGCTGTCAGAATATTTTCAAAACAATAATATGATTATGTCATGACTCTTCCCCCGTCCTCCAAACTTTTCACTTCAGTTTTCCCTGCTTGTAGCACAATGCACACTAAAGCACATCTAACAAGGCCCTTCACCTTAAAGATTTATCACTTTTCCACCCATGCCATATGCTCTTCTTTCAGGCATGCTGGGCTACATGCTATTTGCTGAACTTGTCATTCTCTAAAACTTAATAATTTAGCTAGTTTATTATCTCTGTGCATTAGGCAAATTAAAAAGGATTCTTTAGTGCACTTGCAGCCTGTTATGTCTCTGAAAAGCTTCCATGATTACTTTTTATGCAGTTAGGCCTTTCTTTTGTGAGCCCCTTAATACGCTGTGCATGTCTTCTTTGTAGCATGCATTGCATTAAGATTGTGTATGTGTTTATTTACCTACTTAAATATGAACCTAGAGAGTAGGAATTTTTTTCATTCTTTTACTTCCTTATCTCAGCAGAATGCCATGCATATATAGTAAGCTGTCAATAAATATTTGTTAAATGACCAAGTCAATTTACCATTCAAATTCTTACTAATATTTATGTATTCACCAATAATTAGGACTTTATGTAAACTAATGGTTATAGATGGAATGATCATGATATTGTAATGTATAAGCCAAATAAAATTTGGTTCTATGACTACAGTGCAGATAATCAGAGTTGTGTAAGATAAGATAAAGTTTAACATTAATCTAAATGTACCCTTGGAAACAAATTAGGTGACTACTCAAGAAAGAGAAAGCTGGGTATACAAGAAACCATTGATAATTTACTAGGAGTGATGTGTACACGGAGGTAGTAAGCAGGAAAGTCTGGATAAATAAGAAACAAAAAACTAGTTAGTTTCTTCCAGAAAATAAATAGAAAAAAATAGGAGACAAATAAGGTGGCTGTTAAATGAGATGATTTCCATAGGTAGTCTTCTAAAAAGGTTATACTTACTTTGTTACATATATTTAGATTCCTACGTATCTAATCATCTATCCATCATCTATTCTTCTATCTCTATACAGGAGTATGACTTTTGATTGAAAAGTGACAAACATGATGAAACTTAAACAATTCAAAATAATATGTATATAACTCTAAGTCTCATCCCATTGCCACACCACATTAATCTTCATTCCAAAAGAGCACAGTTAACAGTTTTTGTGTGTATGTATAGTTCAAGAAATGTTCTAGACTCGTTGAAACAGAGATTTTTTTCTGCATAAACAGCACATATTATACATACTATTTGTTTTTTTAAGTTAAGAATTTATTTTAAGATTATTCTAAACCAGTGTATTTTGAAAGGGTTTTTAATCATTTGAATCCTATTCTCATATATGATTGGGACTGTAATGATTTTCGTCAGTCTTTTATCAATAAAAATTGATTCCTATTGTTTGCTCTTCAAAAAAGTGCTGCAAGAAATAGTCTTCTAATTGTGCCTACCATATTTCTGTGAGTTATCTGTAGGTTTCATTTCTAGAAATGTAATTTTTAAGATTTATAGTAACTACAATTTCTAGGTAAGCCTTGCCCAACATTTTCAATTGCAAGAATATATTGGTTATTATCTCTTATTCTTTGTTTTGTGTTTTTCTTTCTATACATAAATAATAGTAATTCTGTAATTAGCCATACTACTAAGTACATTTTTTATAGCTTTTATTCTCTTGAGTTTTAAATGTACATAGTCTTCAAATATCAACGTTGCCTTATAGTTTCCAACTGTATTTTGTTTTACTTTTCTTATTCCTGATTTAATAAAACTGTTTTATCATTAAATATGATGTGCTTTGGTTTTAAAATTATGTTAGGGAACTATTTATTTGAAAAAATTTTACAAAAACACTTGAAGGGTGTTCAGTATAATATTAGACAAAATTAAGTACTGTTTCTAAATCTGTGTAGATTCTATGACAATTAACCTACTCATATGGTGAATTATGTTAATAGAGTTCATAATATTGAACATTTCTAGATACTCATCCTTAGTCATGGTATATTAGCCTTCAACGTGTTACAAGATTCTAAATTTTTAATATTTTATTTGAATTATTTTGGACTGATATTCATAAAGGAATTTGGTCAATAGTTTGTGAATGTGTGTGCATTTATGCATGCATGAGCACTATCATAGAGAATATACTTTTGTAAACTATATTTAGGAGGTTTCCTTTTCCAATCTATGCTCTAGAATAGTGTGGGTAATTTTCTATTACTTAAGTCATTATAGAATTCACCTGAAAAATTCTCATTGTTGTCTTGTTTGTAAAATGACTGGAAGTAATTCTTTGAAAATATTTCCAGTCCCTTATGCAGTAAATGATATGTTCATATTTCCAAGGTCGACTTTTTTATATGTAGTTTTACAGAAAAATCATTAATATAATGCAGGTTATCAATTTATTCACACAAAGATAAAGAAAATATCCCTGATTATTCTATCTTTTTAATCCTCTTTACATGTTTGCTTTTTTACCCCATTTTATTTACATTTGGGGTATTTTTGTTTCCCATCCCAGTTTTCTTTTTTTTTTTTTCTTTCCCTTTTAGGTTGACTAAGTATTTTCCCAGTTTGTTTTCTTTTCTTTAAGATAACACTGTATCTCTTTTTACATTAGTAAATTCATATATATATATATATATATGTATATACTCATTCATTCCTTTTGCTTTCCCAATTATGTGCAAGGATGTGTGAGTGAGTACCAAATATATTTGGAAAGGCTAAAGAACGATAACAAAATACACATTCAGGTACCACCACCAAGACCTTTTACCTGTTCCTTACAATTAGTAACTATCCTAAATTTTGTTAATCATTCACCTGATTTTATTTATAGATTTTACTATCTTTGTCTGAATCTATAAATAGGATATTTTATATATTTTTTTCACAATACTAGCCCAAGACTCCCTTCTCTGAGACATTTTTCATGAGCATAATTTGTGACTTAATAGTTTGATTGGCCTGTTACATGACTATTGAATGTTCAGGTTCCAACAGCCTTCTTCCAGTGTGCTCACCCTCTGTCCTTTTCAGTCCAAACTGCTGTGTTTATGCTTTCAACATTCCAAAGAATCTCATGGATCTCCTGTGTAAGTCACAGAGGCTCACTCCATTAGATAGGAAGGCTTTTCCACAGGACTTTTCAAGATAATTTCTTCCCTTTTTTGGTTCTGCTGACAAGATCAGTGAATCACGTGCCTAATCACTTCGAAGACCCTTCTTTGTGACTCAATGCTACGACTTTTTATTCCTTCTGAATCACTAGAAAAAGGTTGTCCAGTAACATACTTTGTTATCTCTCTAAGGCATGCTTTTTAAACAGTGAATATTCTTATTTTAAATTCTCTTCAAACTGTGTAGGTTGAAAATTCCCCTAATTATCAAGTTCCAGCTTTGTTTTACTTAGTCATTCTTCCCTCAATTTATCAATTCTTTTTTCTCTCTCTCTGTCATTTTACTGCAAGCAACAAGGAGAAATCAGAACACACCTTTTAAAATTTGTAGATCTAAGCTCTGTATCCAAGTTCATTGCTTACGAGTTTTGTTTTCCACATAAATGTAGGACATAATTCAGTGAAGATTGGCCACAATACAACAAGAATCCTTTTTCCTCCAGTTCCCAGCAACATGTTTTGCAATTGCTTCTGAGGCTTCACCAGCACCATTTTTATTGATGATTTAGATTTTCTCAAGATATTATAGGTTTTCTCCTCATAATTCTCTTTGTACTCACCCTCTACAGGAGGATTTTAATACTCATATTACTACCAAAATTCTGGTTCTGATTATTTAGATTGTCTAAAAAACAATCTTGCTTTCCTCTACTGTGTTCCTCATTTCCTTCTCAGCTATCTCCAGCATACTATTTAATAATGTCAGTCTGTTCAAGGTATACCATTTAAAATGCTTCTAGCCTCTACTCAGTATCCAATATGAAAGCCAATTATGCCTTTTTAATTACTTGTTAAGTAGCCCCACTGTTCCAGTTATCAGAAATCTGCATTCATTTTCTATAGCCGCTGTATTTAAATATTTTATCATAAGCAGTTTTTAAAGCTGCTTAAGTTTTGGTTTTTGTGTATATCTAGAATATAGCAATGTTTTCATATAAATGATATTAAAAGAAAATTATGATTGTATATCAGATACTATGGTAAAAACCAATTTTAATTACTATTTTAATGTTAATTGTGGGTATTAATTGATCAAAGAGGAAGAACGTAGAATGAATGAGTTAAATGGTCTCAATGTCAAACAGAAAAAGCAGAAAATTAACAAAAGTAATCTAGCCAGAGTTGCTTATCTAAAGATATTTCTGTATAGAACATCTTGAGTTTCACCTTTTCTTCTTTCCTTCCTTCTTCATCATCAGGTTTACTGAAAATAACAGCATGTTGCATGATTTTCTGGATCCATCATTTGTAACAGTATTTCTTTCTGTATGAAGTATATTGGAGGTAAAAATAATCACACTGAAAATCAGATTTTAAGTCTCCCAAACTCCTCTTATTTTGGATATTATATGAACTACTAAAATATAATTTATAAACATCCATATACATTAACCAAATGTTTAAAGACTCATGAAAGTATAAAAACAAAATTCTAACACAAAAAAGAAAGTGATCTTACAGCAAATGACTTCCCAAGTCTGATATTAAATACTCAGCAAATGGAAGTTATCTGGAGCATTCAATCAAAGCAATAACAGAAGTTGCCTTGTTGGGGCATTCTTTTATTACTGACCAGTGCTTTATGCAAAGGAAACAAACTGTGTACAAGGATAAGAATAAGAGACAGAGAGAAATATACTAAAACATTTTGATTACAAAACCTTTCAGAATTGAAACTTATAATGTGACTAATGGTAATTTGTCTTAATGTTTGTTGTTCTAATGCTATTTGGCAAATGCCAGGGGTTGTTTAAGATAAATTACCAAACATGATGGCTCAGAAATATGACCTGAGGGTATGTTTTAAAATATTGGTATTGCATACAGTTTCAACATTTTTTAACATTTGAGAAATATCCCTGTGATATTTCTCTCGCCATGCTCCATGGAGAATGTTTGTAAGTACACATGATGCCCAGCTGAAATTTTCTGGTTCCAAAGCTCAACAGAAACTGTTAGAAGCTAGTTGCCATGTTACCTTCTACCAAGTGCAAGACAGACACTGGAGTAAATACCCTGGTAAGCAAAGCAAAGAATAAGAATACCTCTTTTTTGACTTGTCTGGCTAATTACAACTCACTTTAAGATATTTCAACAAAATTTATCTAGCAGGAAATTAATTCTAGAAGACAATTTTTATCCAAAATAAATGGATATTAGATCTGAAAATTTGAATATAGCATTGTTTCTAGGCTGACATGCAGCATGTTCAGGAATGCCACCCTAATCAACTTCCCTAGAAATTTTATTTGAACAAAATGCAGAAAACTTACTTCAAAGAAATTAAGTGTAAGGAAACTTACTTACATATTAGAGGGAAAAGATCATTCTACTGAAAAATGAGTATTGGCTAACCAAGTATCGGATCCATTTGCATCCACTTGAATATTGAAGATGGAGGAAACCAGAGTCATAATTAAGGCAGGGAAAAACTTCATATCCCCATCTTTATATAACTCATACCAATACCATCTTTCACAATAGAATACAAAATGTTAATAAGTAGATAAACAACAAAAACAGAGTGCACTTTTTATAAAAGTACCAGGTAAATTAGCCTCTAGTCTTCCAAACAAAATCATCTGAGGTGATTCTATTTCTTGATTTTTACCTAGATTTGCAAAAATTTGCATTAATATGTATGGGAAATTAAAGGGGTTAGACAGGGACAATAGTTGTAGATGAGTCTGAAAAAGAACTAAGTAAACATGGATTCCCTTTGGAGATGTGGAAGAGCTTTATCTAATTCTAGATAAATAGCATCAGTTCAACAAAGCAACCATATCTGATGATGGTCTGATTATTTATTTTTCAGTTGTAATGATTGTAATTTTGCTATTAAGTTTTGGGAGGATTGAAGAATAGTCTTAACCACCAATTTTCTCTATTAGAAGATTCTTCTAGGTCTTCACTATTTTCAGCTGGCTTACTGATAACTCTCTAAAGAAAGTATGCATTCAATACCATTGTTTGCTTAGGAGCCAACATTTTTTGTTAATGTAGTAACTGAAAATTAAAAGAAGAAATTGTTTCTTTATGTGTAGGTTTATGATAGAAGGGATGGTGTTAAATCAGTAAGAATACTTTGATTAATAATGATAATAAGCAAACCTGAATATTTATTGTATGCTACACACAATTCTAAGAGCATTGTATGTTTTTAATACAAAAATGTGGTTAGGTGCTATTGTTATCAAAATTTACAAATTAGCAAATTGGTCACTGGATTAATAAGCAGCTTGTCCACCATCACACAACTAAGTGCTGGAGCTGAAAATTAAACCCAGATATCCTGAATTTAGAGATTTCACACCTTACTGCATGGTGAAATCCTTTGATATGTATAGTTTTTATTTATGAAGGTAATTTTGCAAATAGAAGTACTTGATGGTTTTACCATAGAATAAATATTTTCACTTAAAATGCTGATTTATACTCAGTAGAAAGTAATATTAATTATTGTCAAGAAATTTGAATTTTAAAATTATATTTATTTCTATTGTCCTTTATTATTTCAAACAATCAAAAACTACAAAGCATAATTTAGAAAAAAAGTGGATTTCCTGAATGTGGCTACTTCAACTGTGTGAATACAATGAAATTCATCTCCTGACCGCTAAGTTTCCTTGTTTTCAGATGGCCTTTTTTCAATTGATTTTATTTACTTTCAAAGTGACATTTCAACAGAGGTATCCACTCTCATTTCCACTCTCCTTTGACATTTCTGTGACTTAGAGTGCAAGAAGCTGCTTGCCAAAGACTTGCTAGATTGATGTTGGGAGGAAAGAAAAAAAAAAAAAGCCTGCAGATAGCAGATGTTTCTTTTCTTCTTGTTGAGCCTATTACTTTGAAAAACTGACACTGCTTAAAAACAGATTTCAGATGTTCTGTCTTTTTGGCAGCAAGAGTGAATGTGTTGCCCAAATAGAAGAAGTATAAGTATTGTCCAAACAGGCAAGTAGAAGCCAGAGGAGGGAGGAATGAATAAACTCTCAGTAATGATTTACTTTTTTTCTCTGTCAATGAGCAATTTAATACAAGAAATCACTAAGTTAACTGGAGAGGTACCTGAGTTATCCATTTCACTTTGACCTTGCATAGGCATGGCTAAGATTCTAAATAACACTTTATTTGATGTATTTGCATTTTTTCATTCTCATTTATTAAGTGACATATGGAAAATATTTCAAACTTCAAACATTATTGCTTAGATTATTTGAAAGAAAGGTACATTTTTAAAGTCATAAGTAAATAATTAGCAAAAAGTTATGTTATTATTATTATCATCACAAAAGACACCAAGCAGATATGTGTTAGCATAAGTGCTCTTGCACAAATTATTAAAAAACGAAACAAACTAACAAACAAAAAACTCTTTTCCCCAGGTATACTACTTGGAAGAAATTGGTCCCTTTATGGGAAGACAAATTAGTCAAGGACATCTGTTCTTCGAGGCTAAATGCAAACTTATGGCAGAGCCTTGAAAGATGGAGTATGGGCTGGCTTGAAGCCCCTACTTGAGTCCTACCTAGCATATTTGGGCAAGACACAAACTGCACAACTGAATTTTATAGCCCTGCAAATAGAATAAAGCATCTACCCAGAGATTTTCAAAATGTTTCTCATTTAATTTTCTCATATAAATTTCACATTCCATGATCTGTCTACTTCAAGATCCATAAAATAGGTTTAAAGGATCTATGAATGGCAAAACCGTTGACTTGAAGACCAACTAGAAAATGTTCAAGAATGCTATGGCAATTGTCATAATGTCTCCGCTGTGCATTTTTCTTCTGGCTCCCCGACCTTCTCAAACATTTCAGATAAGAGTTTTTGTTAGCTAATAGATCAAGTTGTGTTATGAGCACCATTGCAGTCATAATTTCACCTGTGTTTATGAAAATCCTGTGTATATTCTACCTGTATTGTATTTTACCTAAGTTATTAAAATATAGTAGCTGGTTAAACAAGACTGTTGTTGTTATTGTCATTATTCTTGTATTTTTCTCCTCCTTCTTAACATTAGTTATAAATTATCTTAAGACTATGTAATAGTAGTAAAATGATTCTTTTTATATACACAAGTAAAATCCTGGTAGGTTTTTGAGATATTGAATATCCTCACATATGTTGCTGTCCCTTCAGAATGAAAAATTTTGCAAAATGGTGGATTTTTTTTTTCCATATAGAGCTCAGGATCTTATGGTAAATACAGGATAGAATCACCAAACTTCTTCAGATTCAAAGTTAGAGAAATATATGAGTCCATAGTGAATCTACAGAAGATTCAGTGACAGCAAAACATAGAAGTCCAGTGAAATAAAATTTTATTGAAGAAATAACAAGTCTTGGTTGGTGACTTAGTTTTAAAAATACTTAAAGTAATTCTTGCAAAGAACTATTTACAGCAAAATGTTTAATCCTGCAACTTGAGTGAAAGTATCCTACCCACTGCCATCTGGATGGTATTTGAGTTTTAGGGAAAAGTGATTAAGCATGTAAGTAAGAAACAGAGAAGTCAATTTTTTAGACTAAAAAAATTTTCCAATAATTCTGCTCTGGAGAATGGGCTCTCTGTGCCATACCCATAGTACACAAAGGATTCATGAGGATATGCTGCTTTATCAGTAATCCCATGCAATAGGAAAATAAAACAGTGAAAGTAGATTTGTCATACAACAAATGTCCCTCTTTTTGCTGTGTGAAAGCAGAATGGGCTTTTTAGATTTAATAACCCAATCAAGTTTCCTTGTTTGTTTGTTTTAACAATAGGGTAGGTACAACCATGAAGAGGAAGATACCATACTTTCTACTAATAAGACAAGTAATGGCAAGGGTGATTATTCAGGGAAAAAAATAAATATGAATATATTTACTTCAGATTAATGACACGAGTCAAACACTTATCATCATCTGTATAAATTGCTGTGCTTTTTATTTATCTTGCAATTCTGTAAGATTACGAAGAATTATGTCTTTCTCATACTACTAAGATTCACTGTGTAATTATAAAATACAATAAAATTGTGAAAATGATATTTCTACCTCTGATAAGGGCATTATAATAAGATTCTACTCCGATACAGAGAGTTGTTTCTATTGACTCCTTATTATTATCTTGTTCACTGCTATCCCTTCCCTCCCCAATACATGTTTCTATCCCACAACAAAATACATCAATAAATGAAAGATTCGTTGAATTTTAATTGTTGGAAATATTTCCCCAAAAAGTTTCATTATGAAGTAATTTAAAGTGAAATCTTGAATCATGTGCGGTACTCTTTTTGAATTTGAAGTTCTGATTAGTAGAGTGTGTTATTCATGTAAAAGACCAAATTACTTATTTTATGATACCATTAGATTTAAATGTAAGCCTAACAGACAGAAAAGCACTGAATGTGTTTAAAAAGGATATTTTAAACCCAGAAAGGTATGTGTGTGTGCATCTGTTTGTACATATTGTATTTATGAATCCTATTGGCTTGTGTTGAACAGTTGCAAGTGTACAAGTTATTGGTTTAACACTGCTAAGCTTTAAACTCAAACAAATCTTGTGTATCTTACATATTATATTTAATCACTTATAACAGAGTGTAAAATGGCAATGTATGTTTAACGCTATCATGTAAAATAGTCTATATTGGAATTATTCCAATTAAAAGTAAACTTGGTTTTTCACAGACCAAATTTTATCTTTTAAGAATGAAAGCATTATCCAACTTTGACCTTAACTCACTTTGTTATCAGAAGCTAATTCTCACACTTGACAAAGTGGTATAAAAATTATTTTTCACGTGTTAAGTAGAAAATAAAACAAACAAATAATAATGGCTTATGTATGTATTGCTGAGGACAAAGCAAGCTATGCATATTTTGCTGATATTTAAAAATGCCATAAAGAGAATAAAAATTCATAGATAAATTAAGGGTTTCTTCCTTTTAGTTAAATCAAAATTAAAAATAGATAAGGTCTCAAAGGCAGAAAAAAACCACAAAGATGGGAAAAAAGCAGAGCAGAAAAGCTGGAAATTCAAAAAATCAGAGTGCATCTTCCCCTCCAAAGGAACACAGCTCATCACCAGCAACGGATCAAAGCGGGACAGAGAATGACTTTGATAAGTTGAGAGAAGAAGCCTTCAGTCAATCAAACTTCTCAGAGCTAAAGGAGGAACTACATAACCAGTGCAAAGAAACTAAAAATCTTGAAAAAAGAATGGATAGCTAGAATAGTCAATGCAGAGAAGGCCATAAATGAACTGACAGAGATAAAAACCATGACACGAGAAATATGTGACAAATGCACAAGCTTCAGTAACCAACTCGATCAACTGGAAGAAAGAGTATCAATGATTGAAGATCAAATGAATGAAACAAAGTGAGAAGAGAAGTCTAGAGAAAAAAGAGGAAAAAGAAATGAACAAAGCATCCAAGAAACATGGGATTATGTGAAAAGACCAAATCTACGTCTGATTGGTGTGCTTGAAAGTGAGGGGGAAAATGGAACCAAGTTGTAAAACAGTCTTCAGGATATCATCCAGGATAACTTCCCCAACATAATAAGGCAGGCCAACATCCAAATTCAGGAAATATAGAGAATTCCACAAAGATACTCCTCCAAAAGAGCAACTCCAAGACACATATTGTCAGATTCACCAAAGTTGAAATTAAGGAAAAAATGTTAAGGGCAGCCAGAGAGAAAGGTCGGGTTACCCACAAAGGGAAGCCCATCAGACTAACAGCAGATCTCTC
>NW_012123376.1:9935405-9935969 GCF_000951035.1 Colobus angolensis palliatus
AAGTCAAATTGTCCCTGTTTGCAGAGGACATGGTTGTACATTTAGAAAACCCCATCATCCCAGCCCAAAATCTCCTTAAGCTGATAAGCAAATTCAGCAAAGTATCAGGATACAAAATTAATGTGCAAAAATCACAAGCATTCTTATAAACCAGTAACAGACAAACAGATAGCCAAATCATGAATGAACTTCCACTTTGAATTGCTTCAAAGTGAATAAAATACCTAGGAATCCAACTTACAAGGGGTGGAAAGGACCTCTTCAAGGAGAACTGCAAACCACTGCTCAGTGAAATAAAGGAGGACACAAACAAATGAAAGAACATACCATGCTCATGGATAGGAAGAATCAATATCGTGAAAATGACCATACTGCACAAGGTAATTTATAGATTCAATGCCATCCCCATCAAGCTACCAATGACTTTCTTCACAGAATTGGAAAAAAACTGCTTCAAAGTTCATATGGAACCAAAAAAGAGCCCGCTTTGCCAAGAGAATCCTAAGTCAAAAGAACAAAGCTGGAGGCATCACGCTACCTGACTTCAAACTATACTACAAGGCT
>NW_012123376.1:9937172-9943246 GCF_000951035.1 Colobus angolensis palliatus
TATAAATCATGCTGCTATAAAGACACATGCACATGTATGTTTATTGTGGCACTATTCACAATAGCAAAGACTTGGAATCAACCCAAATGTCCATCAGTGACAGACTAGATTAAGAAAAGGTGGCACATATACACCATGGAATACTGTGCAGCCATAAAAAAGGATGAGTTTGTGTGCTTTGTAGGAGCATGGGTGCAGTGGGAAACCATCATTCTCAGCAAACTTTTGCAAGAACAGAAAACCAAACACCGCATATTCTCACTCATAGGTAGGAATTGAGCAATGAGATCACTTGTACATGGGAAGGGGAACATCACACACTGGGGCCTATTATGGGGAGGGGGGAGGAGGGAGGGTTGGTATTGGAAGTTATAACTGATGTAAATGACGAGTTGATGGGTGCTGATGAGTTGATGGGTGCAGCACACCAACATGGCACATGCGTACATATGTAACAAATCTGCAGGTTGTGCACATGTACTCTAGAGCTTAAAGTATTAAAAAAAAAAAAAAAACAGATAAGGTCTCAAGTAAAAGCAAGTATATCATTACATAATCATATTACAAGAGAACAAATACTAAAAAAGGGTATACTGGAAAGTTCATATGTTTAAAAAGTATAGCATTTAGTATGAAAAATGCATTATGTATCACGTTATCAGAAATTCACACATGGTCATACGTGGTAAATATTGGATGAATGAGTGAACAAACTTATTGAATGAAGAAATAACTGAGGCCTTCAGATCTGGTAGAAATCACAGGTGATCATGACAAGAACTGCAAGATAGAGAGCTGAATGTTTTGTAGGAGGCAGTAGGAATAGCTTATGGCAGAAATACTAATAAAGAAAAGGATCATTGGGAAATGGGAAGTAAACATGAATTATGGCAAGGAACTAGTGGCTGTAAGAGATTAAACTTTTTCTGTGTAATATTAGGCATTTAGAGAATATTAGGCATTTTAAAAGGCAAAGAGAAGTTTCCTATGAAGAATCAGATATCTCAGAAGGAAGGAATTGAAAAAGTAAATATTTATTTGCACTCATATATCTTCTAAAATTAGTATTTCAATAGAAACATGAAAAACACTCTAATTTTATGTCTGTGGATAGTCCAACTAAACAGTTCCTTACTTCTTGATATCTGAAAAATAATTATTAGATTGGTTTTGGCTTGTAGAAGTGTAGGATTTCAGAAAAGCATAAAATAATTCTAGGAGAGAGAGACACACACCCACAGACAGAGGACAACTGAACAAAGTTAATTAATAAGAGACCCAGGAAACAACATTTTGAAATATATCCATGGGTACCCTGTGATTTAGCCATACAATTTCATTTTAATTTATCCTTATTTTACCACTCCATTACATAGTTCTGAAATAACTAGTTGTCCCTATTGAATAGTATACCCCCAAAGGCATGACCCTAATTTCATTTTCTTCCTACCTATCGCTTACCTTAAAACAGATCATGTGATGTTTTTGTAAATTGTTCTGTTCATTGATATGTGAGCATATGGTTATTTGTGGTGAGCAGAATAGGGATTATGCAGTACCTAGGCCTGATAGGGTATAACTATTATTTTTGAATGTACATAAATGTTAAATAAAATATTTTATTTCAGTATTTGGTCCATTAAAGATTAAAAATATTTATTGTCAACATGTGTTATGTAAGCACTGTCTGAGATACAGGTCATAAAATGGTTAACAAAACTTGAAAAAGAATTGTCCTAGAGCATTTTTATGATGAGAGAAAATAAACAAAGTATAAAATGAAATCCAGTCAGAAAGAAATAAAATGTAATAAAAGAAATCAAAATGTATAAAAAGACTGAGTGAAGTTTTGGAATCCAAAATCAACCTTAAAAATCAATAAAATGCTTCTACACAATCAATAACTAACTAGAAAATATAATTTTTAAATGATATAATGTGCAATAGCTAAAACAGAAATAAAGGGATATATCGGCCGGGCGCGGTGGCTCAAGCCTGTAATCCCAGCACTTTGGGAGGCCGAGACGGGTGGATCACGAGGTCAGGAGATCGAGACCATCCTGAGCTACAGGGTGAAACCCCGTCTCTACTAAAAAAAAATACAAAAAACTAGCCAGGCGAGATGGCGGGCGCCTGTAGTCCCAGCTACTCCGGAGGCTGAGCCAGGAGAATGGCGTAAACCCGGGAGGCGGAGCTTGCAGTGAGCCAAGATCCCGCCACTGCACTCCAGCCTGGGCGACAGAGCTAGACTCCGTTCCCCCAAAAAAAAAAAAAAAGAAATAAAGTAAATCAAAATAAAATGAACAGCACCCACTGACATTTCTAGGAATTGAAGTATATGCTAGACCAAATAGAAAAGTAATTTTAAAAGTTAAGCATAACAGAAGTTCTGAATAAGTAGATATCCCTAGCTCTCAAATAGTCTGACTTATGGTATGAAGCTGCCAATTCTTTCTAATATAATACATACAATTTAATCAATTGCAATCAAAATTCTCTCAGGATTTTTTAAGGGAGTCAATAACTAATTATATAATTAACAGCTACATAAATTTTGAGAAATAATTTTATTTATCAAATATTAAAACTTTGCAAAACCAGATAAATAAAAATATAATTACAAGTTGTGCAAGTATTGGCACATAGATGAATTGAACGGAATCCGAAGAGCTTAAAAGCTGAACCACATATATATGGAAATCTACATACATAGGGAGAAACACAAATCAAAAATAGACTTTTGTTGATGTTGAGAAAACCTGGTTTGTGTATGTAGAAAAAAGACTGAGTGAAGCTCAGTGTGAAGCTGCCAATTCTTTCTAATATAATACATACAATTTAATCAATTGCAATCAAAATTCTCCCAGGATTTTTCATCTATGTGTCAATACTTGCACAACTTGTAATTATATTTTTATTTATCTGGTTTTGCAAAGTTTTAATATTTGATAAATAAAATTATTTCTCAAAATTTATGTAGCTGTTAATTATATAATTAGTTATTGACTCCCTTAAAAAAAGGAAAAATGGACTACAGCCTAACACCATATAAAAGGTAAGCTTAAAGTTGATTAAAACCTGATTTGGTTATTATAGAATGTATATATATAGTGAAACATCATACTGTATCCCAGAAATATGAATAATTATTAAGTATTCATAAAATGAAAGAAGATTTTTAAAAAGCAATGTTGGAGCTAGGGTTTAGGGAAGAGTTTTATTTTCATTTGTTTGTTTTTTCTTATTTGGGGACCACCTTTTCAGTAATTATTATGCTTTTGTAAAAATAGAATCACATCAAAATTTTGTTTTTATTGTGAATCACACATTAAACGAACTTTTAATCTGCTTATAAAAATAACCTGAAATGTGAGAGGTGAAATTATTAACAGATGTTAATTTAAGAAGATACTCATGGTTGACTAAAACGGAAGAATTTTTAAATATTTCCAAACACAAAAGTGGGGCAAAGTATTGGACTGTATTATGTCAAAATTCAGGATTTGTGTTAAAAATTATTTAATGAAGTCTTGATTCTTGTTATAATTCAAGCACATTTATAAAAGGTGAGCACATTTTCAAAACTTATCAAACTGTATCCTTAAAATGGGTGTATTGTATCCAGTTTATATTTCAATAAAGTTGATATCTAGAAACAACACCGTGAATAAAGATAAGAGAGAGATGATAAAGATATTTATAATTTCAAACACTGACAACATAGCAATATGTAGAATGTACTCAAAAATCCTGCCACAATCGTGATAACGAAAGAGACAGAAATATTAAGAAAATGGGGAAAAGTCATCACAGAAAAGGAAACACAAAAGGCTAAGAAAAATATTGTTGAGAATATGCTCAAAATCATTATTAACTAGAAAATGAAAATTAAAATGTAATAATAAATTACTTTATCTCCATCAGATTGCCAAATTTTGGGCAAGATTTTAACAGAAATTAAGGTACATTTCTAATAATAACATCTAAGCCAAACTGTCTGATAAGTGAAATACCCCATTACTTAACAGTCATAGATTTCTGTTTCTGGTTATAAATAATCTAGAAAAATTTTTAGACATATCCATAAGAACATTTTAAAATATGTTCATTGCAGTGTAGTTTAATATAGAAGTGAGTTGGAGGCTATCTACATGTCACTGTAGGAAAGAATAATCAAAATGTGCTGGATGCATTATACTGTTATTGAGCAAAAAGCAAGCAAACAAACAAACAAAAAACAGAAACATCTTACTATATGTAAAGATAAAATATGAACAAATCTTATATAATGCTAAGTTTAAAAAACACTTTTGTCATTGAATAAACTTTAAAAAAAATTACTGAAAGTATATTTTACTAGTATATATACAAATAAAAGATAAATATCAGACACATTGGAATGACAGCCAATGATGTGACAAGGAGAACGGGAAAATGAAATGAAGAGAGTGTGGAATGAATGAATGAATGAATGAATGAGTGAATGAATGAAAAGAGGGGCCTTGCACAGGATAACAATGATATGTTTTTGTGAAATAAAAAGAATTATTAATGAACATTCTGCTCACTGTCACTCTTTCTTTTTTTTTTTTTTTTTTTTTTTGCTGTGAAATGAGTTCCTTTATGAAAATACTGTGTGGAATGCAATGATAGGAAAAAAGGTATTCTATAAACCCACGAATGGTAGTTTTGGCAGAAGCATTGTGTGCAGGAAAGGCAAATTCATATTCAAAGTGTTGTTTCCAGTAAGAACAAAGTACTGCCCCTTCCACAATAGAAGTGGTTTAGTGTAATCAACCTGCCACCAGGTAGCTGGCTGATCTATCAAGTGAACAGTTCCACACAGGAGACTCAGTGTTGGTCTCTGCTGCTGGCAGATTAGGTGCTTAGTGTGGCTGTAACCAGGTCAGCCTTAGTGAGTGTAAGTCCATGTTGGTAAACCCACTTATAACTTTCATCACTGCCACCATGGCTGATTTGTTCATGAGCTCATTGGGTGATGACCAGGGTTGCTAGGGAAAAGGGCTGACTGGTGACCACAAAATGGCTCATCCTTGATTATCACTTAACTATTAAAATCCTCTTCTGTTGAGATCATCTATTTGTGGGAACTTGACATGGGACACCTGCATCTTCACATTTTCTGCCCATTCAGAAAGGACTATTCACATTTTCTTCTTCACTTTTCCTTGATACTAGTTTTCCAGTTATGTACCTTCCAATTCCCTCAACATCCATCCAAACCACTGGCCATAGCACAAGAACTGGTTTATAATCACGTGTCTCTCCATTTCTTCTTCCAGGCAAAGTGAACAACCAGGTGCACTGCCCGAAGTTCTGTCCGCGGGGGAGGATTTACCTTACATTTAATATAAATTATGTGTGCCTTTAGTGCTATCTCAGGCTCAACATATACACCACTTCCATTTGACAACAGAATTCTGCTGTGCATGCCCAACTTTATGGCTTGATGGATCAGATAAGACCCTGCTCACGATGGGCAGCTTAGGTTGTATGGTAACTCATTCAGTAGCCCATGGTTAAGTGTTGTTTCTACTAAAGCCTGGTAGCAGGTCAAGAGTTCTTTCTCAAAAGAAAATTAGTTATCCTTTAGCAGGATTTTGCTACAAAATCCAAAGAGCCAGTGTTGTGATTTACCAATAAAGGCTTGTCAAAGGCTCCAAACAGCATCCTTATCTGCCACAGACACTTCAACCGTCATTGGATTTGGTGGATCTTATGGCTTAAGTGACAGTGGCTTTCACAGTAGACTGGATTCATTGCAGAGCCTTCTCTTTTTGGGGTACCAAGTCACAACTAGCAACTTTGGGGAATACTCAGTAAATCGGATGTAGTGACACACCCAAACGAGGAATATGTTGCCTCCAAATTCCAAAGAAGACAACTAGCCATTGCACTTTTTCCTCTTTTTGGTTGCAAGAGGAGCCAGATGTAACTGTTTACCATTCACTTTGAAAGGGATATATCGGCCGGGCGCGGTGGCTCAAGCCTGTAATCCCAGCACTTTGGGAGGCCGAGACGGGCGGATCACGAGGTCAGGAGATCGAGACCAT
>NW_012123376.1:9944153-9963663 GCF_000951035.1 Colobus angolensis palliatus
TTAAACTTAGCATCCTCCCAGGAATGACATTTCTTTGATTTACTATTTTCTTCGTTAGAGATAGTTCTAGTGGCTTCCATTTGGCCTTTCCCACCATAATAGCCCTTACTACACAGGTCCAGGAGGCAATGTGTGAATTTTTCCAGCTGCTAAATAGATCTATTCCAATTATGCATCCCAGAAATGAGAAAATAACTACAGGATGGACTCATAAATACACTGGGTCTGCTGTAAGATGAACCTCAGCTGAAACTCAATTGATCACTTGAACTCTATAAGCCCATATGCTCACTGGTTGGTCACAATGATGTCCTGGATCTGCTGAAATTAGTCTAAGTTTGGAGCTGATGTTCAATATTCCCTAAAAGTTCTGAGTATTTTCTTCTCCCGAGTGCAAAGTTACCCTCATAAAAGGCCACAGGCTCCTATGAGAAAACCTGAGAGAAAAGATTAACAGTATAAATTTTCTGTCATGTATCGGGGTCCTTCTTCGGAAGGACCTGATTGTGAGAGTCATTTCTAACTTTTAGATATGCAATATTAAGTGGAAAATCTCTGCTCAGTGAATGCATATCAATAAGTTAAGCCTTATCTGACTTTATTTTCCTCCCACCGTTTTCCCACATCCTTAGTATCCATTTACACGCATGCTCCCCACATTTGTCAATATAAAATATAAAACTCAAATAATTTCTTTGGCGTATAGCATACCTCTACATGGGTCATACTTTGTACTTCACCTTTAAGGGCCTGCTGGGACTTTACGTCTAATAATAGGTCTAGAAGTGAAGAGTGGTGGTAGGGGCATGTCATGAGCAAAATCGGAATTGTCTTGCTTTGCAATTGCCTTGGGATGGGGTGAGGTGGTCATTACAGAGAAACAGAATTTTAAGTTTGAATTCTATGAATAGGTTCTGGGGTTTCTGGAATTGATTCGTTAATCTGGTAAGAGTTGAAAGAAAGAGGAAGTGGAGACGGGGAAGAGAGAAATAGAGGGTGATAAATTAACTGATTATACAAGCCTAGAAGTCTCATGATTTGCCATCTGCAAGCTGAAGACTCATGAAAGCCACTGAAATGATTCAGTCTAAGTCAGAGAACTTGAGAACCAGGAAAACTTTTATTATTTAAGTTCCAGTCTGAGGGCAGAAGGTGATGGTCCCAGCTTATGCAGCTGGGCAAAACAAAACAAAACAAAACAAAACAAAATCAAATTCTTCCTTCTTCTGCTTTTTGTTCTATTCAGGCTCTCGGTAGATTGGACGATGTCCACCCACTCTGGAGAGGGCAATCAACCTTACTGAGTCCACTAATCTCATTCAAAAAACACCCTGACAGACACCCAAGATAAGATATTTAGCCAAATATTTGATTTAGTCATTTTGACACAAAATTACTATGTGACCCAAATCCAGCCAGTGGGATGTGAGGGTGAGGAAGACTTCCTAGGCACCTTGGAAATTTTTTATTTTCTGATGAAACAGCAAAAGTACACAAAGGAAAAACTCTTTAAAAAATTAATTTGCAACTGCTACCCTTACTTAGAGAGGTAAGAGTGGATAAAATGCTAAAAGTTGCAGCAACTCTTTAGCAAATGTCAATAAGGACATCACCCACATGCTCACATATCTATTGGAAGGATGGGGATGTCTTGGGAAATCCATTATTTCTTTAAGTCACAGAATAAATAACTTGACCACCAACTTTAGAAATTAAGCAAACAGTCAATGTTCTTATGACTTAAGCAAATTTTAACTATGGAGTCCCATATGTATAGCCAAATGCTCCAGATAAAGAATATAATAATAATATTTTGATATTATTCAAAAATTAAGGGTTGGTTTTCTCTTTTTTTTTTTTTGGCCCTAAGGAAAAATATATGGAAAACAACTTGTGTAAAATGTAGTGCCGGGAGAAAGAGAACTTAAATATATATATATATATATGAAATCTGTCTTAAGATAGATAAATATCATTAACAAATTACACATTTAACCATAAATATTCCCGAAGTATCTATTTTGAGACAAGTTATCCTTTAGTTACTGAACACTGAGTATTGAATAAAGAGAGACAAAAACCATGTTAAAAATATATTTTTGCAACAGCTTAGTAGTAATATGCACTTACAGATTACTACATTACTACTACATTATAGTAGTAATATTTTGTAACAGTTTAGGTAATAATATGCACTATATAAAAATGTAAATATTTAATAATATAAATAACATATTAATATTTTAAACAAACAAAACGGTAACAAAATCAAGTTCCTTTGAAAATTAAGTTGGTAAAAACAATCTCTGGAATAGCTAGGCATCACATGGATTGTGTAATTTAAATGACATTACAGCTGTTAATATAGTGAATCTTATTTCTTTATTAATCTTGCAGCAAAAATCCGATAGAGTGCTAATGCCATTTCAGATTTTATCTCATTATGCAACTCAATGTTTGAACACACATTGTCAACATGATACATATCTGTAAATACAGAATACAACAAAACCCTTATGCTATGAATAATGAGAGCAGTGAATTATGGTATTCAAAATCATTTATTCAAATCAGCACAAACTATATGCTGTAGAACATACCAGTAAACACATTGTTGATATATTAAAAATTCTAAGAAAAATACACATCGTAATAAAAATTGACATAATAGCATTAAGCTTAGTAGCAAAAGAATGAATTAGACTGTGGCTATTAGTCCTCTCATTGGCAATTAAATATGAGAATATTAGCTTATTAGTAGTAGTATTCACTTTGGTAATTAATATCAATTTCTAATGTCATGAACTACAGTGCCAAAATAAATTAAATTTTTTAACTCTTCAGAAGTCATCACTTATGATATGTATAATACCACAAGTGAGAATAACAAAAAGTGATGTGAAATAATACATCCATCTTATTATTGTTCTGTACTGATTTTATGAACAACCATGAGAAAACATATTTAGCTTATTAACTTTTCTATAACTGATGATTTCTCTTTTGAAATGAGAGTAAAGTTTATCCAACCAGAAATAAAAGTATGGTAACTACACTTCTCTCACCAATTATCTAAGCTAAATATGCTGGTATTTTATTGTGAGGAGAAGAGTATCTACTGTCAGGGCATCTAATCAGAGTCACAGACTGGCTGCATGTCTTAGATGAAAGCAGGACCGGATAATCATGGCCCATGGCTGAATCCTGCTACACTTAATTCTTAAATGTACTTTCATGCCTTCTTCTTTTAATGGTGCTTCTTTTGCTAAGAATGTCATTTTTCCTTCTCCACTGCCAGAGGCATTTGAAGCACAGTACTTCCATCTTGACTAGGAGCTAGGTAAATTGAGCTTGAAACCTACTGGGCTGCATTCCCACATGGTAAGGCATTCTTATTACAAGATGAGATAGGAGGTCATCACAAGATACAGGTCATAAAGACTTTGTTGATAAAATAGGTTGCCTTATAAAAGCAAGTCAAAACCCAGCAAAACCACGATAGCCACCAGAGTAACCTCTGGTCGTCCTCACTGCTACACTCCCATCAGCACCATGACAGTTTACAAATGCCATGGCAACATCAGGAAGTTACCCTATATGATCTAAAAAGGGGAGGCATGAATAACCCACCCCTCGTTTAGGATATCATCAAGAAATAACGATAAAAATGGGCAACCAGCAGCCTTTGCGGCTGCTCTGTCTAATGGAGTCACTATTCTTTAATTCTATTTTCTTAATAAACTTGCTTTCACTTTATGAACTCACCCTGAAGTCTTTCATGTGTGAGACCCAAGAACCTTCTCTTGGGGTTTGGATCAGGACCCCTTTCCTTAACACCATGAAACCAACACTTTTCATCCTTCTAGACCCAGCTGACAAATTGTTTCCATGAGGCTTTCACTAATTTTTAGCCATATTAACTGTCCCCTGTACTATGCTTCCACAGCTCTTTGTCCAAGCTCTTTTCAGTACTGTATTTATTACATTTATCTTCCAAATATACTCTTTCATGCCCTGCAATGTAACATATTCTTTATCTAATTTAAACCTATGAATCTCCCAGTTCCCCACAAAACATGAATATCCAAAAACTCCTACCTTAGGTAAGAGTGGATAAAATGTTAAAAGTTGCAACAACTCTCTAGCAAATGTCAGTAAGGACATCAGCCACATGCTCATGTATCTATTGGAAGGATTGGAACATCTTGGGAAATCAATGGTTTCTCTAAGTCACACTCAGCTTCCCAGAAGCAGATCTGACAAGTGTTTCAGAGAAATTGGATGTCAGATAAGAGTGCTCTAAATTTCCTGCTAACAGATAAAACAACCTATCTACAACCATCTCCATCCTCTTTTCCCTGCCTTTTGTAAAACTAAAGCCTTGTCCTTTGACTTTTATAAGATCAACCTGTACCTGCATTTCAAATCCATTTCCTCATCTCTCTCATGAACTCTATACTATTGCTTCATTATTTTTCCACTTTGGGAATTCAGCTTTGCCTCTGACTTGAAGATTCTGATCATCATTTAAATATGCTATATTATAGACAAATTTGTGCTAGTTAATACAATCATATACCCAATGTATATACTTTGGTGCTTATATTATTTGGCCACTAATGAGCATTATTCTTTAACATTACTCTACTTGATAGAAAGATCCTGCATGGAGCCATGAGATTCTATGACTATGAGTCCACACCCTCCTATTCTGTTAATGTCATTTTTTTGGAAACAAATTCCTGATTGATAACCTCATTTGGAGGTTTGTACTTCTGTATGCAGTCTTTAAATATTGGTAATACCAAAAGTTTCTTCCTAGATTCTTCTCAATCTGTATTCTTCCGCTGGTAATTTCTTCCATGCTCTCTATGCTGTTTATCAAGTTGCTTTATAACTAATCTATAACACGTCCAATCACCTTCTTGACATTTCTGTTAGGGAAAAAGATCCCAATCCAGACCCCAAGAGAGGGTTCTTGGATCTCCTGCAAGATAGTTTTCAGGGCGAGTTTGCAGTGCAAAGTAAAAGCAAGTTTATTAAGAAAGTAAAGTGGTGAAAGGACAGCTACTCCGTAGACAAGAGTAGGGCCTTCCTGAAAATAAGAGGAGGAACACATCCACCCTAGGTACAATGCTTGTATATATATTGGGAAAAAAAGTAGATCTTGGGGAGATGTGCTCTGCTACAAGGGTTTGTGATAAAGGATTAATTTTCTTAATTACTGTAGTTTGCAAGAATTGATATTATTATATTTAAAGCAAAATTAGGAGTGCCTTTGTTTTCCAGATATCAGGATATCTGGATGCTCCCAAGTCTGGGTCTGTTTTAGCAAACATTATGAATTTGTTCCCTTAACCCTGAACACCAAGAGGCTAGGAATGCGTCATTTTCTGGGAATGCAGCCCAGCAAGCCTCAGCCTCATTTTCCCAGCCCTCACTCACCATGGAGTCCATCTGGGTTTGAACGTCTCTGACGTTTTTCCACTTGCATGCTTCAAAGGTACCAAAAATTCTACAAGTCCAGAAAGGACCTAACAATCTCCCTTTTCCTTGTCACTTCCCCAAACAGGTTTTATTCCAATTATTTGTATCTCAGTGAACAGGACCATTGTTTATTCAGCTTCACGAATCAGAAATGTGAATGTTTTAACTGATTATTCCCTCTCTCAGCGTCTTCCTATTCTAATTTATCACCAAATCTTGTTGTTTTTACATAACAAATATCTCTTGATTCCATTCACTTCCCTTCCTTTCACTGACATCCTGTCATCCTCTGTTTTCATCCTCTGTTTTAATCTTTTTTTTTTTTTTTTTTTTTTTTTTTTTTTGGGACAGTCTTCCTCTGTCGCCCAGGCTGGAGTGCAGTGGCGTGATCTCGCCTCGCTGCAACCTCCGCCTCCAGTTTCAAGCGATTCTCCGGCCGCAGCCTCCCAAGTAGCTGGGATTACAAGTTTGCACCACCACGCCCAGCTAACGTTTGTATGTTTGGTAGAGACGGAGTTTCACCATGTTGGCCAGGATGGTCTCAGTCTCCTGACCTCGGGATCCGCCTGACTCGGCCTCCCAAAGTGCTGGGATTACAGGCGTGAGCCACTGCACCCCGCCATTTTAATCTATTTAATACCATAATTTTTTCATAAACTATTTCCATAGACTTTTCATCTGTCTTTCCTGTCCTTTTATCTTATCTCTGCACTTCAGACATAATGACAGTTCTAAGAATCTCCTCATCTAAACAAGTTAGCCCCTGCTTAAAATTTTTCTGCTTTTTTATGATCCAAAAGAAAGGTTACTATTTGTAAACTGGTGTATTCTGCCTTGTTTGAGCTGTTTTATTCTGATCTCTCTGGCCTCGCTTGGACTACTGTCCTCCAGTTCTCACAGCTCCAGTCACACTGGCCTCTGTTCATCACATATGCCATGTCTCCTCCTACTACATGGTATTTCTTTTGCCTGGAGCATGCTTCTTACATTTTTCATTCAATAAGTTCTCACACATCTCAATCATATCAACTCAATTGTTTTGTCCTCAGGAAAGCATTTTTTGATCCAGATTACTAAATCTTCCTTAGCAGTATGTCTCTTTTCTTCATGGTTCTTATCACCTTTGACATCTTATATTTTCTGTGTGACCATTTAATTTATACCTAAACTTCATGAAGTCTTGTATCTACCTTTTCTCTTCATTATGTGAAAGGGCCAATCACAGTGCTTGAGATATGGTGGGTACTCAATAATAGAGATTGAATGGATACATGTTATTTTGTAATTTTTAATGTATACATTTTTTCCTCCTCCCTTAAGGTCATAGATAATGAAAGTATTAATCTTTGAATTCTCACTATCTTAACAGGTACTCAAATCTACAAAGAAAATATTGAACTTTTCCTTAAGATACAGTTATTTTAAATATTTAAAAAATCAATTGTTTATTCTAGTTACAATGACATCTAACAGCAAAACAGTGAATTTGAAATGACTCCATTTTCCCTCCATTTTTACAATTGCCTTGTACTTTGTTTTCTTCTCCATCACCATTGTTAACTTCTGAAGTGCTTTAAATAAGTTACATAGGGCTGGTAATGTGAAAAAAAGAAGGAATTGCAGCATTAGAAGCTTATCAATTTCTTCTGTCAGGCTCTTGTAAATAACTCTTTTTCATACTGGCCAAGGGCAGGGAAGCATCATTGCCTTGTGCTTTTCTCCTGAGCCTATTTATTAACAAATAATTCCTTAAAAAAAAAATTGTTATAAAGAAGTTAAGGAATTAGTTTACCTAGCCCTCATATTTTATTTTCTCTCGTTGAATTTAAAAAGAAATAATTCCTTTGAATGTTTCATAAAGCATATTAAAAATACAATTGTGACTCTATAGTAAAGTGGTACTTAGGTCCTGATCTATAAAATAATCTCATAAATATTGCCCCATTGTATAATGGGACTTATAATATACTAGCTATGTACATATTCATTTTATGAGAATTGCTATTCTGTTTAAGCTAAAAATGTTTAATGTTTATGTTGATACATTGAATGTCAAAGTTTTCTCAGATATTTGTAAATAATGCTGAAAAAATATTTTGACAGTCTGGACTGAAATGTGTTCACTGAAAGCCAAATATTATCTTATGATGTAAAATATTATTTTCACTGCTTTCTACAGCTATTATTCATTTTCACAACAATTTTCCTTATTATGAGTGGAGAATAAACCAACTGCATCCCTGCAGTTTGTCTCAGAATGATTAAAAAGAAAAACAGTTCCCAATTTGGTGTTCCCCAAGTGTGCATTAGTCAGGCAGAGTTAATGGAGCTATCTATCACTTCCAGCTTTCCTATGTGAGCAGGGAGCAGTAGGTGACCCAGCTGACTCAGCTCAGCTAGTTTGTTATTCATAGGCTGACTGTAGTGCCATTGTGGTGGACTCACTGTAGAGATCTAAGGCTGTGTTGGGCAAAGGTATCCGAACTACTACATCAACTCTAGAAGTGATTCTTGCAGATTAAGTCTTCATTTGTATGATATAGTATAAAAAATCATTAATTATATTTTGGATGAATAAAAATCTTTAGGCTACTATTTTGTGTTATCAAATTGGATTTAGTCATTGCTGTTATCGAAATGGTAGAAATCGGAGAAATATTCAGTAGTTTTAATCAATCGCTGACATAAATCAAACAAGACAGATAGTCAACTAGAGCATAGTCAGCAGCTGCTGAAAAGATCTTGAGCCAAATTACAAAAGTGAGATCATAAAAAGGGGGCAATTGATTTAAAATTTTAGATACAAGATGATTAACTTTCTCTAGTATACTTGTACACTTGTTATGTATTATATACCAAAATTTCACCTCGAAAAATATCACTGACTACTATTGTTAAATGCCAAAAGTTTGCCTTATCCATCTTTTTCAATAGTCTTCCAAGTTTGAAAGTTCAGTGAATGTGGGAAAAAGTTGAGAACAAGGTTGAAAAGATACAATGAAATATACTGTTATAGTCTCATCCCCCATGCCCAACCTAACTCCATATAAATTATACCATTTTCCCCTTTTAAAGTATTTAATTCTTGGGTGTAAGACTTTCTGTCATTTCTTTTCCTTTCCCTAGATTCCATCATTTTTGAATAATGTAAAGATCCAGGCATGTACCATCTTTGATATGTCAGAATGATTATTTCTAGAGAACTGTCAAGTTAGATCAACTTTCATTCCTATGTTAAAGCTTGAACTGGAGTATTTAATTCAAGGACTGCCTTTCGGAATTTGACAGTATGACACTGAGAATCTAGTGATGGATGTCAGATACACACCTGGAATTTGAATGATTTACTGGATGTTTGGAATCTGAATATAAATGTTACTAAATACATTAGTTCTATGCTAGTAATAAATTAATATAAACATTTATTTTGGTGTAGATTGGGTGAATTTTTGAAACATTTAAATTAGGATTTTTCTTATAGGTTGTTTTAAATTTTTGTGAAATTATTTCTATTATCTATAGTAAAAGCAAGTAAAATATCAGTAGTCTATATTTGATTATGTATTGTTCATCATTCCAATAATACATTTTTTTAAAAAAACCATGTTGCTTTAGAATTATTTTAACTGTTATGTTGAATTTCATATAATTTTTAACAATCTGTATGTTCCCCATTTTCAAGATATTCCTCCACCTTCTGGGACAAAATATAAAAGACAGTACTAACGGCCAATTTCAAAGGACACTCAAACCCATATCAGTTTTGGAGGATGTAGGGTAACAAGAGTAAAAATATCAATTTGTCCGTTCAAAGTTTTTTTTTTTTGAGAAATTCATTAAACATTTTAAAATGTTAAACATTTTTTACATAATGAATATAACAACCTAAACTGCCACTAAAATAAAGCATTCAATGGCAAAATTCCAAATACATCATAGAGATAAAATAACTCAATTTCATAGCTTACGTTTGTGTTGTAAAAATTAGTTTGCCTGATGACGTAAAAAGTATACCATGAGACTCACTACAAGAAATAAACATCTGAGAAAAATTAGTAAAGTATTTTTCCAGACTTAGTAAATTCAATGAGAAATAGAGTTGCCCCTCCATATCTGTGGGGAATTGGTCCCAGGACCCCCTCAGATACCAAAATTCACAGATGCTCAAGATAGCAGCAGGGTGACTGAAATGTCATTCACAACAACTGACAAGGGGCTCATATCGAAACTACATACAGAATCCTTAAAAATAAATCGTTGGCAAACATACAACTAATAGGTTAGAAAACAACTCAAATCTACATATTCTAAAAACTGAAATCCAAATGGTCCATAAACAGGAAAATGTATCCTCTCTCATTATTCATCAACAAAAAGAAAACAAAAAAGTAAAAGAAAGTCACAGTAAAATACCACTAGATACCCACAAGCACAATGTTGTTGGCAAGTTTGTTGAGCAAAATAAGTTTCCACACACTGCTATAGAATAGTGTTAATTGACACATATTCACATTTGGAAAAGTTGACATTATCTGTTTACACAGACTCTCCTTGATCAAAATTTGGTCAGGCTCCTACTAGTCTTCTTTGACCAGGCCTCAACTGTGGCCTGCCTTTACCAAGAATCTTGCAAATCAGTTTAGCGAGAATCCTGCCACTGTCGTTATCTGACCAACTTTGATATCTGATCATCCTTGATATCTGACCAAGCTCCCCATCTCATTGCCTTGATGTCTAAGTTCTTTGTCCGCTCTTCGGAAAAATTATGTCAGGTGAGAGTAGCAAGTGGCGATAGTCTTGAATAGTCTTACTATTTTAACAAGTGTAAAATGATTTATCTTCAGTGTTGGTCAGGTAAAATATCTCTGTACTCTATGACCTGGCAATTCCTTTCTAGCTGTATACCTTCCAGAAACATGTGCTTATATAGACCAAAATACATGATTCAAGAATACTCATAGAATTGTTTTGGATTACCCCAAATGGAAAACTATTCAAATACCTATCACCCATAGAATGAATAATTATGTTATTGTTTAGTTAAACAATCAAAAATTTTTAAAAACTCCTACAGTAAACAACAACACGAATATTGAATAATAATATTGAGCAAAAGAGGTTGAATTGTTCTTTAAACTATTGGTTGTGTGTTTGTCAATGATTTCTTTTTAGGGATACTGTATGTAGTTTGGATATGAGCCCCTTGTCAGTTGTTGTGAGTGACATTTCAGCCACCTTATTGCTAACATTACATTTTTTGAGATTGTTTTTTTCATGAGCAGAAGTTCTTAGATTTGATGCATTCATAATTATCAATAGTTTACTTTATGCTTTCTCCTTTCTGTCATTTTAGAACTTCTCTTACTACACAGACGTCATGAAATTATTCTCTTTTATTAGTCAATTCGTTTCCCTTTGTACGGTAAAGATAACTTTATTGTGAAGCTAGCATTTGTGCCTGTAAACCTGTTTCTAATCTCCCCTCATTCTGTATCATTGATTTACTTCTTTATATAGCCAGTATGACAGGATTTTAATGAAATAGTTGAGTACTCTATCTTGAAATCTGATAAAACAATTCTTTTCTTGTTGTTCTTCTTGTTCTTCTATAGTGGGTCTTGACTCCTCTTGGCCCTGTAAACTTTCAAATCAATCTAACAACATTTTAGTTCCACAAATAACATGTTCAGATTTTATTTCTAATATCCTTTCATTTATATCACAGTGTTAGAATTGACATTGGTTTTCTGGGTGGTTTTCAACATTTATTAAGTAGACTTTCACTAAATAGTCCTGTTTTATGCCTTAAACCCCCTCCCTCTGTTGTGTCACCTTTAGAAATATATATTACAAGTAATTTCTAAAATAATGTCTCGTAGGTCTTAGAATGTTTGAAAGTGATAGAGACTGCGATTTGTAACTCATAACTCCTTTGATTTCATCTGCCTACATAACTTAAAAGTTACTTTAAAAATTATATATTTAAGCAATTTGAGAATTAAATTAGATGTTCATCTTAAATAATTATTCCTTTAAACTGAAAAATTACAGGTTATTTTTTTCAAGGCTTTTGAGACTTATTACTGTCATCTGTTAGAGACCACACTGTTCTTTTATGTGATTCAGCTAAACATGAACCATCAACTTTTTCTCCATTGTCAAATAATTGAAATGTTTTTGTATTCTATTTTAAGACTGTCTCTTCGATAACACTGAGACAGAATTTAATGATATTACTAGATGAAGGTGTTTCAAAAAAGTCAAGTAACAGAGGAAAAGAAGTAAGGTCAAGTGACAAAGGACAAGACAAAAAAGAGCAATGTTATCACTCAAGGTACAGAGCAATAAGTAATAAGACAATTTGAGGTTAGTGAAAAACTTAACCAAGTTGATAAAGTGTTAAGGATTACATACTCCGCGATTTTCAAATCAGTGAAAATAAATAATGCTGCCATAAATAATTCAAATCTTATAGCATACACTTCCCCTGAGATTCATCTTGTAAATGGTTTTACTATTAAGATTTTTAAATGTCTGTATAATTATCTTTTTGTCTCTAATACATATTTAAATTTTTCTACCCTTAATATTGTCATTTAAACTTTCCAGAGGCAATTCTTCCTTTTGACAAAATAGATTTCTCTTTTAATTATGGGGATTGGTATAAAACAGGATTTGATTAATAGAAATCCACCCTCCATTAAACAATCATGAAATGTTTCTAATCTGTTAATAGAGTTTGGGGTAAAGTTACTTAGAAATATAACTATGTTTAGTATTTGTTATAAATTTCTATTTCCTGCCTTTCCAACACATTATAAAATAGCTATAGTCAATTTGTTTTAAAAATGTGAAAATAATTATTTTGTTTCAAAGACAATTATTATTGTTCTTATGAATTGTTATAAATGTAAATAACTCAATAAATGAACAATGAACATGCCCTCTAGTAACAACCTTATTCTCATCTAGTTTCTAAGACTATTACATTTTCCTGTAATGAGTAAGATGGTCATCTTAAGTATTATTTGCAAGAGCCAGCAATAAAATAACCTCAAATAAATAAAAAAATGTTCCTTATGTTACATACTGGGGACTTTCACATTCATTTAACTGGCAACTTATCAATTAGCTGATAAATAAATACAGTAAATATATATCTTAAATTGCAGAATTAATTTAAAATTAATTGCATCTCTTCAGGGCACCTTTAACCATAGTTAATTGCTATTGTAATGTGGAGTTACGATTTCACTACATTTTTAATAAGGGTCCAAAACCACTTTTGGAATTTGCCCCCTTGAGACTCTTCACCAAATATTTAAATCGTTTTCTAATGACACGCATCATAAGGGGTTTAACAACTAAGGCAAAAATCATTAAACCTTCCATTTTCATTTACAGGGCTTCTCATTTCTAATCAGTGCTTTAAACCATTTCTCTTCTTTTTTTCTTGACTTTCACATCCTCTGGAATAAACCTTGAGAAAACGCTTATGGCTAACATTTTAGTCAGTGCTTTATGAAAATTACACTGTCTTTTGATTAAGGCTTTATTTTAATAAAGAGATTAAAACAGGAAAAACAATGCTTCCTTATTCATCTCTCATTCTCCACATAACTTGGGCTGTTCCTTTCCTTATTGAATAAAATAAAGCAATGGGGCAGTCTGACGATGGAGCTAGTTTGTGAGTTGCCTCAAGAGTATACAATTTGTGGAATCTGTTTAGATAAAAGAAAAGAATATCTTAATTTTGTGCATTTATGAAAATTTGTGTTTTCTTAAATTACATAGCTGAAGTTCTAGCAGGGCCTTGGGAAGTGTCTTCTCAAGCCATGGTGCCTGAAAATAATTCATTAGCTTCATGGTGAATTTGTCATTGTGAACAATACAGCCTCTTCTGCTTCAACATGTGATCTGTGACACAAACTAACTTTCATGAGACTGGTAAATAGGGGAATTCTCTGAGTATAAAACAGTAGTATTTTTGGTTATGATTCCCATATAATTTTGTCACAAA
Organism: Colobus angolensis palliatus; assembly: GCF_000951035.1. Classification (NCBI taxonomy): domain Eukaryota; kingdom Metazoa; phylum Chordata; class Mammalia; order Primates; family Cercopithecidae; genus Colobus; species Colobus angolensis. Next base: position 9,957,661 of record NW_012123376.1, read on the forward strand.
GTTAATGATCGTTTTATGTATTTGTTTGTGTATTTGTTTGCCTATAATCCCAGCACTTTGGGAAGCTGAGGCAGGTGGATCACAAGGTCAGGAGTTTGAGACTAGACTGGCCAATATGATGAAACCCCATCTCTACTAAAAACACAAAAATTAGCCAGACGTGGTGGCACTCGCCTGTAGTCCCAGCTACTTGGGAGGCTGAGGCAGAAGAATTGCTTAAATCCAGGAGTCGGAGGTTGCAGTGAGCTGAGATTGTGCCACTGCACTCCAGCCAGGGTGACAGAGCGAGACTCTGTCTCAAAAACAAAAAAAGATTGGAAGAATACTGAACTCCATTCAGCCAAGCTTCTTCTTTTGTACTAAGGTGATTCTACAGTCACCTTCAGTACTTCTTTTTTATTCTTTTGAAATATTTAATTAACAAATAAAAATTGAATATATTCATGATGTGCAATACCAATATTTAATATAGGTAAACATTGTGCAATGATTATCACAATTAGATTAATTAACACATCCATCACCAACCATGCTATACATCAGATCCCCAGAATTTGTTTATCTTACAACTAAAAATTCCTATTCTTTGACCAATATATCCCCTTTCCCCTCCCTCCTGAGCCCTAACAACCAGTCTTCTACCCTCAGCTTTTATGAGTTTGACTTTTCAAGATTCCTCACATTTCAAGTGAGATCATGTGGTTATTTATCTTTGTGTCTTGCTTATTTCATGGAGCATAATGTCCTCCGTGTTCATCTATGTTGTGGCAAATGACACGATTTACTTCTTTATTTATGGCTAAATAATATTCCTTCGTATATATGTACCATTTTTTCTTTATCCATTCATCCATCAGTGGACACTTAGATTATTTGTATATCTTTACTATTATGAATAATGCTGCAATAAATGTGAGAATACAGATATCTCCTTGAGGCATTGATTTTATTTCCTTTGACTCCATACCCAAAAGTGGGAGTGATAAATGATATGGTAGTTCTATTTTTAATTATTTCAGGAGCCTCTATTTCAATTTCCACAATATCTGAACCAATTTACATCCACACCAGCATTGTACAAGGGTTCTCTTTTCTTTACATCCTCGCCAACACTTGTATTCACTTATCTTGTTGATAATAGCCATCCTAACAGCTGTGAGGTAATATCTCATTGTGTTTTTGATTTGCAATTTTCTGATTATTAGTGATGATGAGCACTATTTTTTTTGACTGTTGGGCATGCGTGCGTCTTCTTTGGAAAAATTTCTATTCAGGATTTGTCTATTTTTAAATTGGGTTATTTGTTTACTTATTATAAAGTTGTGCATATTTCATACATACTTTGGTTATTAAAACTCTCAGTAGATTAAGTATAGAAGGAAGGTACCGAAAACTAATGATACAGATGTTAAGAAGTAATCACTTAGGCAGATAGTAAGGGTATGGGAGTCTTTGGTAAAGCTTTTCATTTTAATGAAAAGCAGCCCCAAATTATCTTCCTTTCTAACGAAGAGCACCCTGTAAAATTGAGCTGCAGACATAGATACCAGCAGCTGTGCCAATCATGTTGAAAATGGAGGCTCCATCTTCACTTTTCTTTGTCAGCCGTGTGGGCAGTAAGGAGCAGACAAGATGACTCCGATCACCTGGAAAGCCTATTTGCATAATAAGATCAGGATGGGGCGACAAGCCTTCCCCTTGCACTATGTAAACGTCATACCAATCTGTGAGCCTTACATAAATCAGACACCACCAGCTCAAACCGGACTATAAACTCCGGCACATTTGCTGCCAGCCGGTCCTTTTCCACTTGTAGACCCCTTTCTCTATGGAGAGAGCTGTTTCTCTTCCTCTTCTCTTCTGCCTATTAAACCTCTGCTCCTAAACTCCTTGTGTGTGTCCGTGTCCTAAATTTTCCTGGTGCACAAGGAGGAACCCCAGGGTATACACCCCAGACAAGTAGTTGCTTCACTAATAAAGGTCACTGCTAACAGGCCCACCACTAACATCATAATCAATAGTGAAAGACTGAAAATTTTTCTTCTAACATAAAAAATAAGTCAAGGGTGCCCACTGTCATCATTTCTATTCAGTATGGCACTAGAGGACCTAGCTAGAGCAAGTAGGAAAGCATAAAAAATGAAAAGGAGAATTTAAGTTGCCTCTGTTTGATGAAGACATGACTGTATGTGTAGAAACCTAAAGATCCCACCAAAAAATGGTTAGAAGTAATAAAAAAAAAAAAAGATAAAGTTTCGGAATGCAAAATTAACATACAAAAATCAGTTGTGTTTCCATACACTAACAGCAAACTATCTCAAAAAGAAATTAAGAAAACAATCCTGTTTACAATGCCATGAAAAAGGACATAATACTTTTTTTTTTTTTTTTTTTTTGTGAGACGGAGTCTTGCTCTGTCACCCTGGCTGGAGTGCAGCAGCGCGATCTGAGCTCACTGCAAGCTCCGCTTCCTGGGTTCAGGGTATTGTTCTGCCTCAGCCTCCCGAGTAGCTGAGACTACAGGCGCCCACCACCATGCCTGGCTACTTTTTTTGTATTTTTAGTAAAGACAGGGTTTCACCATGTTAGCCAGGATGGTGTCGATCTGTTGACCTCGTCATCTGCCCGTCTCGGCCTCCCAAAGTGCTGGGATTACAGGTGTGAGGCACCGCGCCTGACCCAGAATATAATACTTAATGAATTTAACCAAGGAGGTGAAAGATCTGTACATTGAAAAGTGGTGAAGGAAATTGAAGAAGGCACAAATATATGGAAAGATATCCCATATACATGAATTGAAAATTAGTATTGTTATGATTCCCATACTGCATAATCTATCAATTCAATGCAATTCGTATGAAAATTCTAATGACATTTTTCATAGAAATAGAAAAATATACTAAACATATGGAACCACAAAACAAAGTAACTAAATAGTTGAAGAAATTTTGAGAAAACAAAGCTGGAGGCATCACACTGTTGGATTTCAAATTATATTAGAAAACAAACGTAGTCAAAACAGTATAGTAGTGTCATAAAAACAGAAACATAGATCAATGAAACAGAATAGAGAGTCCGGAAATAAACACACACATATAAGGTCAACTGATCTATGACAAGGGTGTTGGGGATACACAATGGGGAAAGGAATGCCTATTCAATAAATGGTGCTGGAAAAACTAGATATCCACATGCAAAAGAATAAAATTTTTTTAAGATACCTTGTCTTACAGGTATCTTAAAACTAATAATGGATTCAAAGTTTAAATCTAATATCTGAAACCATTAAACTCTTAAAGAATAGAAAACAGCTCCTTGAAATTGTTCTTGGCAATGATTTGTTTTTGGATATGACACCAAAAGCGCAGGAAACAAAACCAAAAATAAAGACATAGAACTACACAGAATTAAAACCCTTCTACATGGCAAAGGAGACAATCAACAGCATAGAAGGCAATCCATGAAATGTGAGAAAATATTTGGAAATCTTATTTTTAGCTGCTTAATTCATTGAAGTGCTCTGTTTTAGAAGTGCTCATTGCGAGTTGCTCTTAGCCATTATTTGGCCCCTAAACTTTATAATTTAGCAGACTCAAAGTTTTTTAACCCATTGTATTTTTGTCATTTATAAAGCTTTGTATTAAGGTTTAACATACAAACAGAATTTCTATGTAAATGTTATAAAGACAATTAAAATTTTAAAATGAGAGGTTTCTTTTTCCTATTGAAAATAAGGGAAGAGACTTATCCCCACATTTTTTTTTCCCTTAGAACATTTTCTTTAGAAAACCTGTAACTATTTTCTACTCCTTTTGTAATGTCTATATATTCTTTTGAAAAGTAGGTAGGGCTTTTGTCAGCTTTATTACCCAGGAATTTCTTTCTCAAGGACCTGGGAGCTATCCCTTTGAAATGTAAAGATCAAGGGAGATAGCAACCTTATCTCCCTGCTTCAGTGGAAGGGTGGGAGCCTGACTTTGGTGAGCTGGGCACCTCGCTCTAAGTTGCAAAACTATCTATCATAAAGACACAAGAAGTTTGTTCCTTCCATGGATAAAGTCAATTAACTAACAAAAATGGTCATCGCAGTTACCAGGTAAAGTTCAGATGAACTATGTATGACAAATGGTGCTGTCAAGACTTCCTACTTGAGCACTAGTTATTGTTTATCTTGAAAACATACCAGGGATGGAATTGCATGGTCATAAAGTGCGTATATGCCCAATGGTAATAGAAAATGGCAAACAGAAACTGCATTATCCTATGTTTAGAAAACCGTATTGTCTCAGTCCAAAAACTCTGTAAGCTGATAAACAACGTCAGCAAAGTTCAGGATACAAAATCAATGTGCAAAAATCATAAGTATTCCTTTACACCACAATAGACAACCAGAGAGTCAAATTATAAACAAACTCCCATTCAAAATTGCTACAAACAGAATGGAATAGCTAGAAATACAGCTAACGAGGGATGTGATGATTACCTGAATAGATGCAGAAAAGGCCTTTGTTAAAATTCAACATCTCTTCATGTCAAAAACTCAATAATCTAGGTATTGACGGAACGTATTTCAAAGTAATAACAGCCATTTATGACAAACCCACAGCCAACATTATATTGAATGGGCAAAAGTTGGAAGCATTCCTTTTGAAAACCGGTACAAGACAAGGATGTCCTCTCTCACCACTCCTACTCAACATAGTATTGGAAGTTCTGGCCAAGGTAACCACGCAAGAGAAAGAAAGAAACTGTATTCAGATAGAAAGAGAGGAAGTCAAATTGTCTCTGTTTGCAGACTACATTATTTTATATTTAGAAAACCCCATTATTTCAGCCCCCAAAACTCCTTAAACTGATAAGCAACTTTAGCAAAGCCTCAGGATACAAAATCAATGTGCAAAAATCACAAACATTCCTTTACACCAACAATAGGCAAGCAGAGAGCCAAATAATGAGTAAACTCCCATTCACAATTGCTACAAAGAGAGTAAAATACCTAAGAATACAGCTAACAAGGGATGTGAAGGACCTCTTCAAGGAGAACTACAAACCACTGCTCAAGAAAGTCAGAGGACACAAACAAATGGAAAAACATTCCATCCTCATGGATAAGAAGAATCAATATCATGGAAACGGCCATACTGCCAAAAGTAACTTTTAGATTCAACACTATTCCCATCAAACTATCACTGACATTCTTCACAGAATTAGAAAATTACCTTAAAGTTCATATGGAACCAAAAAAGAGCCCACATAGCTAAGACAATCCTAAGCAGAATGATCAAAGCTGGAGGCTTCACATTACATGACTTCAAACGTTATTACAAGGCTACAGTAACCAAAACAGCATGGCACAGGTACCTAAACAAGCACATAGACAAATGGAGCAGAACAGAGACCTCAGAAATAACATCATACATCTACAACCATCTGATCTTTGACAAACCTGACATAAACAAGCAATAGGAAAAGGATTCCCTATTTAATAAATGGTGCTGGGAAAACTGGCTAGCTATATGCAGAAAATAGAAACTGGACCCCTTCCTTAGACCTTATATAAAAATTAACTCAAGGTGGATTAAAGACTTAAATGTACAACCCAAACCATAAAACTCTGGAAGAAAACCTAGGCAATATCATTCAGGACATAGGCATGGGTAAAGATTTTCTGATGAAATCACCAAAAGCAGTTGCAACAAAAGCAAAATTGACAAATGGGATCTAATTAAACTAAGAAAGTTTTTGCAATCTACCCATCTGACAAAGACCTGATATCCAGAATTTACAAGGAACTTAAACAAATTTATAAGAAAAAAAAATCAAAAAGTGGACAAATTATATGAGTGGACACTTCTCAAAAGAAGAAATTTTTGCAGCCAACAAATGTATTTAAAAAGCTCAATATCACTGATCATTAGAGAAATGCAAATCAAAACCACAATGAGATACCATCTCACACCAGTCAGAATGACGATTATTAAAAAGTCAAGAAACAACAGATCC
>NW_012123376.1:9963713-10029051 GCF_000951035.1 Colobus angolensis palliatus
TCATTAGAGAAATGCAAATCAAAACCACAATGAGATACCATCTCACACCAGTCAGAATGACGATTATTAAAAAGTCAAGAAACAACAGATCCTGGTGAGACTTGAAGAAGCAGGAATGCTTTTACATTGTTTTGGTGGGAATGTAAATTAGTTCAACCATTGGGGAAGGCAGTGTGGTGATTCAAGGATCTAGCACCAGAAATACCATTTGACCCAGAAATTCCTTTACTGGGTATACATCCAAAGGAATATAAATTATTCCATTATAAAGACACATGCACAAGTATGTTTACTGTGGCACTATTCACAACAGCAAAGACATGGAAGCAACCGAAATGCCCATCAGTGATAGAGTGGATAAAGAAAATGTGGTTTATATACACCATGGAATACTATGCGGCCACAAAAAAGAATGAGATCCTTTGCAGGGACATAGATGAAGCTGGAAACCATCATCCTCAGCAAACTGACACAGGAACAGAAAACCAAACACTGCATGCTCTCATTCATAAATGGGAGTTGAACAATGAGACCACAGCGACACAGGGAAGGAAACAGCACACACTGGTGGCCTGTCACGGGGGGAGGGGCAGAAAGAGACGGGAGAACATCAAGACAAGTAGCTACAGCATGCAGGGCTTAAAATGTAGGTGACAGGGTGATAGGTGTAGTAAACCATCATGGCACACGTATACCTATGTAAGAAACTTACACGTTCTGCACATGTATCCCAGAATGTAATTTAGAAAATAAAAAATTTAAAAAAAGAAAAAGGAGAGAAAGAAAAAAGAAATAGGCAAACAGTATTAGATATTACGTGTATGGATTTACAATACCATCAGTTCATATGAAATTTCTAATTGCTTGACTTTATGGCCAATACTGAATTTTCTCTACTTTTCACTTAGTCATTCTGGTGGATGTGCAGTTGTATTTCATTTTGGTTTCAATTTACATTTGTTAATCAAATAAAATTGGATATAATTTCATATGTGTATTGTACATTTTAGTATCTCCTTTCAAGAAGTGTTTGTTCAAGCATTTTATATATTTTTCTTGAGTTGCTTGCCTTTAATTTTTGACTTGTAGGAGATCTTTATCAATTCTGGATATGACTTCTTTATAGTTTTTTAAGGCTTACATTTATATTAGCAATTATTTAATTGAAGCTAAATTCATATTTTAAAACTTGTTAGTATTTTATTAACTTGTATTTTTTGATAATACTTTATAATGTTTGCGTATATTTAGATCTATCTGCCCTCTAAACATATTTTTCATAATTCTGTAATTTTTTAGGCACAATTCTACAAAACAAGAGAGTTTTCTGGAACTTATATGTGGTATCATAATAGAAATGTCTTTATTTGAAAATGTGCACATGAAATAACTATATATATGCTCTGTGGCCCAGGCTGGAGTGCAGTGATGCGATATTGGGTCACTGCAACCTCTGCCTCCCAGGTTCAAGCAATTCTTCTTTTGTTGCAGCCTCCCGAGTAGCTGGGATTAGGATTACAGGTACCCACCACCACGCCCAGGTAATTTTTGTATTTTCAGTAGAGACAGGGTTTCACCATATTGGCCAGGCTGGTCTCCAACTCCTGACTTCAGGTAGTCTGCCCGCTTCAGCCTCCCAAAGTGCTGGAATCAGAGGTGTGATCCACAGTGACTGGCCTGATAATTATAATGATCTTCCAATTAAGTTTTGTTATATGGGATAAAATTTATATAAAATAGTTTTTTATAGAAAGATAAATAGAAAAAATATAATTTTTCCTCTAAATGGATTAGGAAAATAGAAAAGAAAAATAATCAGTCATTTCTGAATTATGTTTTTCAAATAGTATCTGTAAACAGCGAATTTTTTGTCAATATGTACCATTTCCTTGTTTCCCTTATAGAATAACACTACCACTACAACCAAGTCAAAATTTTAATGAACAACTAACTCATTAAATTAGCATGAGCTAATTTAAAATTGTTTACAGGAATTTAACGTAAGATCTCTAACATAATACTAGATTACCATAAAAAACAAACATGATTAACAGAAAAAAGATATGAGAATACTTCAGTTAAAGTGTGAATGGTGAAATAAATGTAATGCCACCTATATGTTCCAATTATGCATATGTAACTTTAATGAATTAGTACCTGGTATCTCTTGGGCATATAACATATATAAATAACTATAATGGCATGGATTAGTTATATATAAGTGTGCATGTATATATACATAATTTTTGTATATAGTATAGTGTTATATACGTATATATGTATACCAAGTTGCTCAATTATAAAAAGTAAGAATAATGTGAAGTTTAACAATTATTTTCACCACTCCAAATATTCGAGAAATAGCAAAATGGTCAAAGTTTCCAGTTCAAGATAGCAAACTTAGCATATATGCTTGTCTTCTTACTTACTTACACATTCTTCTTACTAAGCTGCCATTGAAGTGATATTATACATTTATAAAAAGGAAAAAAGCCATTAGTACAAACAAGGAGTAGAAAAGATCATGAATACTTGTGGTGATTTTAATAGATCTCAGAACTGGACTTTACCCTAATTCAAGGTATCAATTCCTATTACAGAGAATCAGAAGCCACAGCCTAGGGTAAGTGCATGAGGGGTCTGCAGTGAAAATGGGCATTCTAGAGAAGACCTGACCTCAGAGCTGGGATCATTACGTACTCAGGACTAGACTGAGAATAGTGAGGAACAGGAATTTCTGTCCATAGATACCCTTAGCCTTTACTCATCACCTTTCAGTACTTCCCTCTAAAAATATGATGATCCTCACACTCAGAAAAATGACTGAGAGTCTGATTTTCTTCTGAATTAAGAATGAAGAAAGATTTCTCTAAAGAAAATGAGTGCCCTGACTTTGGACAATAAAGGCTCCAAGGTCAGGTATTGACCCAGGTAGTTATAGAAGTGCTTACCTTCAGACAGTCCTGCCTTCACAGCCTAATGCGTTCATGCTCCCTAAAGTTGAATGTTTCAGCCCATAAGCTCCACCTAAAGCCCCAGATCTCCCTCTCATCCTTCTTTTTCAGAGGAAATGTAACATGGAAAAAGATCCAATAACTCAGCAGGGAGCTTATATCCCTTACATCAAACTATTCACCTGTCCTATTTCTTCATTTTTGAAATGTAAATTTGCAATGAAGGATTTATACAAAATTTTTAACACTTATTAAAAAGGAAGATCAAAATAAACAAAGCAGTGGGTCTTGGGATCAACGGAAATTATGGAGAGAATATTTACAAAAAGTCTATTTTAATTTTCATTCTTAGAGAAAGAAGGTATTATGCTAATTAAAATGTTTAAAATATGTGAAAAAGAAACTAGCAAACAGCCATCAGTTATCACAAATATAATAAATAAAAATTATAAATAATTATCAGAAGATAAAATTTAAGTTATCAAGGAGAGCTCAGTAAAACAAACAAAAAACATGAAAGACAACTGAAAATGGGGAAGAAAAAAAGTCAATCCAGCAAGTTCAATTCTCACCAAAAGGATTTTCAGAAAGAAAGGTCAGACAAAATGGAACAAAAGGGAAAATTAAAACAGTGTCTTCTGAAACTGAAGAAGGGGACCTAACTAGACAGATTGGAAAGCCTCACCAAATGTTGAGCAAAGAAAGTTTTAAGCCCACACAAAGACATGTCTTCGAGAACATTTATAATACTCTTGTTGAAAAGGAAATTTAAAAATCGTGAACAAAAATGTCACCAGCAATGGAAAAGAATCAGACTGGAATAAGCCTCTCATTATCAACACAAAATATTTTAAAAATAATGAAGCAAAGCCTTCTAAGTTATGATAAAATGAAGATTTGAGTTTCAATATCTATATTAAAATTTCAATTAATTTTAAGAGCAAAATGAAGATAACTTTAACAATCAAGTACTCAAATAACTTATAGTCCATATGTTATTTCTGAAGTTACTTGAGGATATAGAGAAAAAAACATATGGGAGTTCAGGAAAACGTGACTCTAAATATACAGGGATTCAGAAAACACTCCTTCTAACTCAGAAATATGGTATCTGAGCAATACTGCTGAACAAAGTAAGTCCATCCTGGGAAAGGTGGTTTAAGGGCACCTGTGGATGGGGGAAAATGTTTTGTTTTATGTAGAATATGACAGTGAGGTGGATAAATTTAAAGTATAGTTAAGGCATATTATTCTTTAATCAATATTCAAATAAAATAATTTGACACTGCTACAAAAACAGCTGAACAAACAGATTCATACGAAGGAAACTTTCATATAGCAATTTGTTTTCTTTCCAACTTTTAGGTTCAGGGGGTACATGCAAATGTTTCTTACCTGGGTAAATTACATGCCAAGGGGGTTTGAGAATTTGGCGTACAGATAATTTTGTTACCCAGATAATCAGCATAACACCCAATAGGTAGTTTTTTAATCCTCACCCTCCTTCATCCCTCCACCCTCGAATTCAAACCCCAATGTTTATTGTTCCCTTTTTTGTGTTCATGTGTACTCAATGTTTAGCTCCCAATTATAAGTGGGAACACATGGCATTTAATTTTCCTTTCCTTCATTAATTCACTTTGGATTATGACTTCCAGCTCCATCCAGGTTGCTGCAAATACTATGATCTCATTTTTTTAATAGCTGGTGCATATGTACCACATTTTCCATGGTGCATATGTACCACATTTTCTTTATCTGGTCCATTATTGGTGGGCATCCAAGTAGATTCCATGTCTTTGCTTTTGTGAAGAGTGCTACAATGAACATATATGTGCCTGTATCCTTACCATAGAACACTTTAGATTCCTTTGTGTATATATCCAGTAATGGGATTGCTGAGTCAAATGGTGGTTCTGTTTTAAGTTCTTTGAAAAATCTCCAAACTGCTTTCTGGAGTGGCTGCACTAATTTACATTCCCATCAGCAGAGTACAAGCTTTCCCTTTTCTCTACAATCCCACCAACATCTGTTACTTTCTGACTTTTTAATAATAGCTATTCTGACTGGTGTGCAGCGTTATCTCATTGTGGTTTTGGTTTGTATTTCTCTCTCTCTCTCTCTTTTTATTTTACTTTATTTATTTATTTATTTATTTATTTATTTAAGATGGAGTCTTACTCTGTAGCCCAGGTTGGTGTGCAGTTGCATGATCTCGGCTCACTGCAAGCTCTGCCTCCTTGATTCAAACAATTCTGGTTCCTCAGCCTCCTGAGTTGCTGAGATTGTAGGTGCACACCACCACGCCTGGTTAATTTTTGTATTTTTGGTAGACGCAGGGTTTCACCATGTTGGCCACGCTGTTCTCAAACTCCTGACCTCAAGAGATCCACTCACCTCAGCCTCTCAAAGTGCTGGGATTACAGGCATGAGCCACTGCACCTGGCCTGGTTTGCATTTCTCTAATGATTAGTGATGCTGAGTGTTTTTTCATATGCTTGTGGGCTATGTGTATGTGTATGTATCTTCTTTTGAGAAGTACTTGTTGATGTCCTATGCTCATTTTTAAATAATGTTCGTTGTTTTTTGCTTGGTGATTTAAGTTCCATATAGACTCTGGATATTAGACTTTTCTCAGATGCATAACTTGCAAATATTTTCTCTCATTCTGTAGGTTGTATATCCACTCTGTTGAGTGTCTTTTGCTGGGCAGAAACTCTTTCATTAGGTGCCATTTGTCAACCTTTTTGTTGCAATTGCTTTTTGAGTCTTTGTTATATTGCAAATTTTTGAGCAATTGATGAGAATAGGAAAAGAGATTTTATTTGGCCTTGATACTAGAAATATTATATAAGTACACAAATTCATGACTTTGACATTTGGAAATAGCTATAGTTCAGTATAATATATAATTATATATGTATACAAAATTATAATACATAATTTTGATATAACAGGATGTAAGCTTCCTGAGGACAGGAACATTTGTATTTGCTTGTTTGTTTTTCTGTTTTGTTCTCTGCTGAATCCTCCTTACCTAAAACAGTGTCTGGTATATGGCAAATACTAAATGAATATTTGTTGGCTAAGAGAGTGACAAGTAATCTTAGCATACTGCAGGGCTCTTTAATAAAAGAGGTATATAAATTTCATGGAAAAATAAAACATGTTTTAAGAATTTATGTCTTGTTGCAAAAGCCATTAATAAATCATATCATAGTTTAATGATGTCCATCAAAATGTGAGTTGAATGAGGATTATTGAGTAGTATTAGAAATTGAATATTCTTTTCATTATGGAACACCAATAGTTAAATCTAGAATTATTGATATAATAATATTTTAAGTACTATGACCTTATAAACCTCTAAAATTAAAAAAATCTAGATAATTAATATGTTTTACCAGGATACTAGACTAGGTATAAAACAAGAAATTCTTTTTCATTATAAACTTTTGCAATTTGATTTTTTACTATGTGCATCTAATATTTTGATATTGAATAGGAAAAGAATGAAAAATCAGGTAAACAAAGGCAATCAAAGCAGAAAAAATCATGGGTAAAATTTTTAAATCAATTTTTTAAATATATTTAAGTTCAGTTTGGTCTGTATCATAATGGTTATCTTTATGGCTTGAATAAAGTTTTAAATCTAAGTAAATCATATTTTTAAGCTTTTTCATTTTCATATTTCAACTTGATATGTGATAAAGTGAGAATGTTATTAACTTTGGAATATGACTGTTGCTTGTCTCATACTATTTCTACTTCTTTTTCAGAGTTCCCTGAGGAGGTACCTGTGCATGAAGAACCATATGGAAGGAAATTACTCATTTGGTAATAACTATAAGAGGACCTAATGTCATTCATTTAACATTGAGTTTCTCTAGCTTTTGATGTGGGTTATGATCTTAGACCTGAAAATTGAGTGGAACTGTTTATTCCTTCCTTCACATTCTACTTCGTTTCCTTGAAAGAGGACTTCAGTTTACCTAAGCAAGAAACTAGATAACAGATGTGAACTGACAGATCAAGCCTATGGGACCAGTCACAGTCCAAGATTGTTTATATTGTGGCACACAAAAGTCTCTACATCTATATTCAGAAAAAAAAAAAAAAAAGTTGTATATGGTCCCAGTTTGTCTAGTGAAAAAAAAAAAGTCCTCATTCTTTGCCATGGAAAATTAGAATGAGCCTACTCACAGAACAGTATCATCCTTAAGTGCAGAAACTTCCTACTAAAGGCAAGACCCAACAACTAGCATTCTGAGACTTAGAACTGCAACTCCCCATGACAGCACTAAAATGAAGGCAAAAAGAAGTAAAACTTGAATGGATGCGTCTCATCCTTGCTTGTCATGTTGACAATAAGAAATGGAAATATGCACACCCTTCTCAAAACTGAGTTCAAATTGTTTGCCTAGTACCAAGTTCAAAGCCAGGGTTTCTTTTCCTCTTGTAAGATAACAGTACCTGCTCAAAAAAAAAACCAAAAAAAAAAAAAATTCTGTTGGTGAAAGAAATACTTAAGAAATAATGTGAACTCCGTATAGGCAGGATCAACCAAGCATAGTGGAAGTGGTACCTCAGCTAGTACCTTCAAAATAGGTAAGATATATAAAGAGGTGTGAAGGAAAAATGTAGGCCCAACAATATGGAGACATAACATAAAACAAGGGCTTAGAGTAGAAAGGAACATGATATATTCAGGGGGAGCAACAGGTTGTATCTTAACTTGTGCTAAGAAGCAGTGAGATTTTTAAATTTCATGTATAAAGCATATAGCATTTTGAAGAGACAAGTGAGTCATGGCAGTGAATACCCTATGGGTTCTTGTCTGCTCTGAGAGCCACTCATCTGTTACAATAAAAATGTTCTGCATGTGTGTTTCTGCATAATCCTGATTGTTATGTTTTGTAGATGGATGTTAGGTTTAAAAACAGGCTCTTGGTGAGATGGAAGAGCATTATGAATCCAAGTGTTGAACTGCCAGTGCTCTTTAAGTAAAATGCTAATCCATACTCCGAATTATGTAACTCTTAGTAAACCCCAAAGTGGGTGATGTAGAAAGTAAATGTGAGAATAATTGAGGATATACTAAAAGTGTGATCATCTGTTCACACAATAGCTGCGTGATCTTCAAATTTAGGAAAATAGATGTTTAAACAAGTGTGGGAAAAGGTGCTTAGGAATCAGTAATTAATTAAAACAAAAAAAGAAGTGAATACAATTTCCTCAGCATATCTGTAATGAAGGAAGTGAAGACTGATTTTCAGCCATCACCAACCAATCAACCAAAACTTCCTCTGATGCTTAGTAAGAGCCAGAAGTGGTCAGCTGTCACACCACGGGGGCCTAGACAAGAGGTCACGGGATCAATTACATTTAAGGGATTTTTTACAATGTTGAAAGGGAATCCTTATAATTCCAATTAACCTGGAAAAGCATGGATAGATTGGGTTTAATAAAAATTGCTCTAGTTAGAAACAGATTTTCCTTAGAAGTATTTGTTAATATAATTTGTTTCTTTTTCTTTCTATTTTTAGGAGGCAATATATTCAGCTAAAATAAATCTAAACATTTTTGTCACTTTTTCATCACAAGGTATCTGTGGCATGCGGTAGGCTTTAGCGATATTACAGACATCCTCATAACAATAGTAATTGTTTAGAAAACAGGTGATGAAAACATTTAATTATGTTTAATTTCAATAAGTATTAAGCATCAGCATATCTTCTCACATAATTGATAAATTAATTTAAAATTAAAAGATCCTAAAAACGTGTTTTCACTCATCTCAAACCCACATATTCTGAAATAGCAATTGGCAGAGTTTCCTATATAATTTTTAAACTTTATACTTATAAAAACATGTAACAGTTTATATTAGGATAAAATTCATATTAACTGAATGTATATTATTTATTAATGAAAATTTATTTTTAATCATAAAATAGAACTCACTGTACTATATTATATTTTGATAACAAGAAAGCAGACATGCTGTAGCTATATAAGGCCCTTGCAAACAAAGCAACTAAGCAAAATCTTAGGGCATGTTACCATCCAAAGAGGAAGTAATGATGCAATTTTCAAATAAGCTCAACAAAATTTGATATACATTAAAGATGAAATTATTTTGATGTATTTTAATAACCTTGAGGTATCTTCACATGAAAGTAATAAAACACATACTTAATTTTTTATTATTGTGGAAACAGAATTTCTATGAGACAATATTTATATATTTACACAACAGATTTTATACATAGACTTATTTCATCCAAAGAACAGGTTATAATTATTTAATCCATTCTCTGGCATAGAGAAATAGCATGATAGATATATATTGAGATAATCTATATTTTACTATTGATAAAGCCAAGATTCAGATAGACAATGCCACAGATCTAGTAAATGGTGGAGTTGGGACATGAATGAATGACTGTCAGGTTCTAAATGCCGTGTACTTTCCACTATAAAATATTTTCTTTCTTTTTATCCACTTTGAAGTGTTATTTGATTATTTTCTACTAAAGGTAGTTTTCTTGGTTGTCATTACTCTCAGATGGTTCTAATACTTCTCTGGTTATCCATTATATTTGGAGTAGTTCTCATACTGAGAAACAATCTAAATTATTTTTAGATTGAGTTTCATTTCATAATTTTTTTCACCTTTAGTGACTATTATCTTCTCTCAGTGTTTTCGTACACTGTATACTATCATCATCTAGCAACTCTTAAACAATTAAAACTTGAACTGAAACATTCGTCTCCCCAATTATCAACCAGCTTATTCATCTTAATTAATATCAATATACATTTTCTTCAACTGCAGATAGTCCTCCTTTTCCTTGAAACCTCCATTTTCGTTCTTTATACCCCTTTCCATAATCTCTTCATTCATCATGTCTCTGAAACTTGGTGTATCATTTCAATCATTCTCTGATTCTATTTTTTTCCAGTTCCCTTTTTTTTCTATTGCTCTTTAACCACACTGCTTGAAGAAAACAACAACAATAACAACAACAACAACAACAGCCTAACTTTTCTACACATACACCTAGCTACTAAGCATCATTACAGATACCTGGAGAATGATGTAGATTTGTGCCAATACTAATTATGACATTCTTCTTCAACTGGAATCTTGCAATCTTTTCCCCAATTCCTTCTTCATTTCTTGTTCCCATTTCTTATGCAATCTATTTAAATATTTTTCACAAGTCTCTATAAATTGCCCTAAACTGCCCTTAAATTCCCCTCTCCACTTTTCTCCCATGTTCAGAAATATCAACAATAGTATAGAAATTATTGAATCAATGCATATTTACATTGAAATAGGAATCATTTAACAAGAGGAATCTCAACTTCTGCCACCAAACAAACTCACCTATGTCTGCCCTGCCCTGTTCTCCTTTTCCAACGGAAGCAATATCACTTACCAATTTTACGCCACTTTTTCCCCCTCTCTCTTTTTATTGCTGCCCTCTTTGCTAAGGTCTATTCATTAGAGTATAAACATTAAGTTACCAAGTTATCTCATTAAAGATCCTCAATCTGTTGGCTCTCTATCCTCTGTCCTTCACCATAGCATTCTTCTCTTCAAGGTATTTTAAGAGTTTTCAACACTGTTACTTTCTTTACTTGCTCATATTCCTCACTTGAACCCCAGCACCTTGACAATTGCCTCATCATCACAATAAAATTTATTTCAATAAATATTTCTCTGTCTTATTACCAATAGAAAAAAATAATATTCTTGTTACTCGATCCACTGACAGTATTTTAAATTGCCAAACATTTTTTATACAATTATCTGTCTTCCTTCTAGTTTTCTTTCTAATTATTTTTCTATTTATAATGTGGACTGCCCATTTTGTAAAAGTTTTAAATACTTTTTTTGGATTCTTTATTGATTTTTTAAAATTGTCACCATAGAATATTTGCTGCTCATTTATATTAAATAGCCCAGTGGCTGTCATATGGAAAGCATATGGTAAATATTTATTGAATGGATGAATTAAAATTATTTTTTCTGTTAAGACATGCTCTGTGCAATGCCAGTCAGCTTCAGTTTCTAATGCTTATTTTTAAGTTATGTTTTGAGATGAGTTTCTTTATTTTGAGGTATATATGAGGAATTGTGTTTCTTAGATTGTTTAGATATGCTCTGCTTAATTTTCTTCCCTTGCACAATTAGTATAAAAAATAAGTGGGACTATAAAAATCTCTGTAAAAATTTAGACGGTATCATGAAAATTTATTTTCTTTTTAATACAAAAGACTGTACAAAAAGTTTGATGAGTATTAGAACCTAGCTTTTTTTTTTTTTTTTTTTTTTTTTTTTTTTTTTTTTTGAGACGGAGTCTGGCTCTGTCGCCCAGGCTGGAGTGCAGTGGCCGGATCTCAGCTCACTGCAAGCTCCGCCTCCCCAGTTCAAGTTATTTCACATCTCACCCAGAAAACCTAGCTTTTTTTTTTTTTTTTTTTTAGTAGAGACGGGGTTTCACCGTGTTAGCCAGGATGGTCTCGATCGCCTGACCTCGTGATCCGCCCGTCTCGGCCTCCCAAAGTGCTGGGATTACAGGCTTGAGCCACCGCGCCCGGCTGGAACCTAGCTTTGTTAACATAAACACAAGAGGGAATAGAATTTTACATTTTGACCTAGTCAGATTTATCCAAACTTGCTAGAAACTATCTTCTTCCATCTCTTTCTAGAAAGAAACCCATTCATGATCATTTGTGATATGGTTTGGCTATGTCCCCTTCCTCATCTTGAATTGCAAGGCCTGGATACCTAGGAGGAAAAAATAGTTTCGTGCGCCGGACCCAGGGTCCTCATACTGTGTGCAGCCTAGGGACTTGGTGCCCTGCATCCCAGCTACTCCAGCCATGGCTGAAAGGGGCCAATGTAGAGCTCAGACCATGGCTTCAGAGGGTGCAAGCCCCAAACCTTGGTAGCTTCCACGTGGTGGTGAGCCTGTGAGTGCACAGAAGTTAAGAATTGGGATTTGGAAACCTCCCTCTAGATTTCAGAGGATGTATGGACATGCCGGGATACCCAGGCAGATATTTGCTGCAGGGGTGGGGCCCTCATGGAGAGCCTCTGCTAGGACAGTGCAGAAGGGAAATGAGGGGTCAGAGTTCCCACAGAGTCCTTACTGAGGCACTGCCTAGTGGAACTGTGAGAAGAGGGCCACTGTCCTCCAGACCCCAGAATGGTAGATCCACTAACAGTGTGCACCATGCACCTGGAAGAGCTGCAGACACTCAATGCCAGCCAGTGAAAGCAAGCCAGGAAGGAGACTGTATCCTGCAAAGCGAAAGGAGTGGAGCTGCCCAAGACCATGGGAACCCATCTCTTGCAACAGTGGCGCCTGAATGTGAGAAATGGAGTCAAAGGAAATCTCATCTTGAATTATAGCTTCCACAATTCCCACGTGTTGTGGGAGGGACCTGTGGGAGATAATGAATCATGGGGGCAGTTTCCTCATACTGCTTTATGGATAGTAAATAAGTCTCAGGAGATCTGATGGTTTTATAAAGGGAGACTTCTTTCACTTGCTTTTCATTCTCTCTCTTGCCTGCTGTGATGTAAGATGTGCCTTTCGCCCTCCTCCATGATTTTGAGGCCTCCCCAGACATGTGGAATCATGAGTCCATCAAACTTCTTTTTCTTTATAAATTACCCAGTCTCGGATATGTCTTAATTAGCAGCATGAAAATAGACTAATACAATTTGTAGAAACCAAATCCATGAAACCAAGGTAGAATTTATTGTTTATCATTTGATAACATTTTGATTTTGAGTATACTTAATCATAATATAAAATTGGATCAAAGGTAAATTGATTCTCTAGGTACATACATGAGGGTTTTCTGAAATGCTGATATGCTGTCACATAATAAATGTTATCTAATATGTTTCTCAAATCTCTTATGAATTCAATTACCATGAGACACTAAACAAAACAGGAACAAAAGAAATGACTCTAGCATATAAATGCCTTCTTCAAATGAGCCTTTGTTCTTCTACAAGGCTATGGATTAATTATCATCATTATTCTAAGCATCTGGTTCACTGCTTTGATTTAATGAAAGGTTAGTTTGACCCCACACTCAAGCAGTCTTTATAAAGCAGTAGAAATAACAATTATTACCTGGAGATTATTTATCTAAAGCAAGGTTTCTCAAGGATGAAGTGGTCACTATTTATCAAATAACTTATCTTCACATGCTAGATAAAGTTGACCTGAACTTTAGCTATTGCAGATATATTAAGGATAATAATTTTTCCCTCAAAATGAATGCTAAATTACCCAAGAAAAAAATACATTGCTTGTTTAAAGTGTTTACATGTTAATATTTTGCTATGATCAAGTGAAAGCTTGAAGCTTCTGAACAACACTCTAATAGTTTCTTATTTCCCCTAGATAAGTATTAATATAGTAAATGCCAAGTTACTGGCTCTTTGATGTCATTCTAATGCCTTAGGCACTTCTAAGAAACAGAAGTTGTGGGTTAGAAGGTGCCTGAAGAAAAAAACAGATAAATCTTTACTGTTAACTGTTCAATATTTGACTGTACATAGATATACACATACATATGTGTGTTTCAGAAACAGACTTGAAAAGATTTTTGGCACAGAATCACACTGAAATAGAAAAATAATCAAATTAACATTGAAACTATCTTCTCTAAGGAAGAGATGAACTTACTGAAATTTCCCTTCCCGTACCCCCTAGCAAAAGGAGAGAAGTTGCTTTTTAAAAGCCCATGGATATTTTTCTCATTCTTGATGCTATAAGCTGATCC
This sequence comes from Colobus angolensis palliatus, assembly GCF_000951035.1. Taxonomy (NCBI): domain Eukaryota; kingdom Metazoa; phylum Chordata; class Mammalia; order Primates; family Cercopithecidae; genus Colobus; species Colobus angolensis. The sequence goes on from NW_012123376.1 coordinate 9,977,486, forward strand.
TGATTAGAAGGGAAATACTATAAAGTTAGATCAGGCTTACATAAATCGTAGAGTAAGGAGACTTTGTATCTTTTCTTCCCCCGATCATTTTTGCTTGGTCTGGGAACAGAAGAACTGAAGGATCAGAACTTGGCAGGGAGAAGCCATGAGAAAGGTACTGTCCCTTGTGTCATGCCAGTGTTAGCAGAAGGTATTTTCAGATAAAGGTGTTAGCTAAGGTGTTAGGATAATCAGCTAATTGATGATTTTATTTGTAGTCAGAGGAGGCAGAGTTGTACCAATCTCTCAAGTGCAGGGATATTAAGCTTCCAAGTCCTGAAACACCAGAGGTTATCTATCAATAAAACTCCCAGCAGCTAAAGGAATGTTTGCCACTCTAAAGTCCCAGAATAAATATTGTAGTTGTAGGATGGTTGAAACTGGTATTATTATTCTAAACGATAGATAACTGGCTAAAATATAAAGACTGAAAATGCCCCAGAGGTTGAGAAATCTATTTGCTCATGTTTTAGGTAAATGTTTCAAAATCTGTTTTGAAATATGTTGCTCTGAAGGGAAAGCTCTATTTCTACTAACAATTAAGAACTATGTCTCTAACTTGTGTATTTGTACTTTTCCACTAGCAGTATTTCTCAAAGCAGTGGCAGTCCTATGTTCTCCAGTCATCATTCAGTAGCAAGGCAGGTTGGGAAGCTACCAAATTGTCTATCTATATTAAAACATGCACAGCTAGGCAAGTTACTAATAGAGTCCACAGACTCCACATTGACTGGATCCTGATTGAAAGATTGAATTAACATACCATTCTGTATTCAGTTATTCCTTCTTCACTTAGCAAATATGAGTTGAGAGCCTACTAATGCCAAGCACTTCTGTAACACACAAAGAATGCCTCCTAAGCTACAACCTAGGCAGGATTTCAATGTGCCAATTTGATGCTTCTCCTTTATTGTAACTGACTATCTTGGAACTACGTCTTATGAAGAACACTAGAGGTGGAGAGGAACAATTTGAACGAACTCCTTGGCCAGTTCCATCTCTCTAGGGGTTGCAAAGATATTAATAGCCTAGGCCAGTCAGAATCTCCAATTACTACATTCACAAACAGAAAATAAACTCTTTAGTTAGTGTTAAAAGCAATGTATGGAGTAATATGTGTTAGCAAATGTATTGATGTAAAAAAATACAGTTCTAATCAGAAGAGGCATTGAGTAATGACAATTAAACTCTGACTTGGAATTTGGTTTTATAGTCTATTTTAAAATGAAGCAAAGTAAGGGACTAGGATCAAGCTTTCAAAAGCTTTCTCAAGATCTTAAGAAAGAGACAAATCAAAGTTTTTCAAGTATGTTTATATTCATCTAAGTCTTCTGTTTGATTTTTCTGTTTTGAAATATTAGAACACGTAACCTATTAGTAATCATTTTAGTTTAAAGAATAAAAAGAAGAGACAAAGCACTCATAAATATATTGATAAAATATTCTTAAAATACAAATCTTATTTCAGAAATAAATATAAAATATTTATTTCTATAAAAATGTGATAACTTATGTCTCTATTATATACATTGTGTTAACTATACAATCATCTTGCAAATGTGTATATTTTAGAACTTCCATTTATTATTCATATGTTTACATACTGAATGACATATCAAAACTATAATATACATAAATCAAAGCTTTTTTCTTACTAAATAATTTTTTATGTAGACTTTTAAGGCAACTCAGTTGTAAACCTTTATCTTTAAAAATCTATATTTGTGGCTATAGGATGCACTATATGCCTTGTTGGGCCTTGGTGGAGTAATCGAGTCTTTCTGAAAAAGGCTTCAAGACACTATCATAATTATTAACTTTCCTCTTCTTGTGACTCAAGCACTCAGCATAGATCCTGTCCTTAATAACTTAGTATTTCTTGAATAAATGAATAAATAGCCATCATGTCCTTTGGTGGAATTATTAGCTCAGGAGAGGGTTAGACATTTTTCAACAGATTTTTTGAAAGCATACTATGTGCCACACATTGATGCAACTTACAGATATTTTATCAGCAATCCCCAAATTAGAATAAATTGACTCACTCTTATTAACTTTTTATTTTGTAGTTTTTAAATTACAAGGCAACAAAGATGTCTTAGCATAAGGTTACTCCACTTGAATAACTGTAGAGTAAACCTGCTGATTTTTCTTTCTTTTCTTTTTTTTTTTCTGGTGATCTATATCTACATTTTAGAATTTAGTAGAAGTAACTGAACGGCATCTGAAGGTTCAGCTCATGGTGATTCTCAACCAGGAGGCATTTTGAAACTCTCAGGGAGTACTTGGCAATATCTCATATCTGAAAACATTTTTGGTGGTCACAAGATATTATGGGCACTTACAGAGTAGAAGTCAGGAATGCTGCTAACCATCCTACAAAATGAGTATAGCCTCCTACAACAGGGAATTATCCAGGCCAAAAGGTCAATAAATCTGAGGTTGAGAAACTCTGAGTTAGAAGAAGCATTCTTTCAGGGAATAACACACTGTATTTAAAAAAAAAAAAAGAAGAAGAAGAAGAGGCATTCACATTATTTGAGACCTCAAAATTTGTGTCTAATAATGGAACCTTAATCTCTTTCACTGTTATGGCTGAAGATAACAGAATAAGGATATTTACATATATGTCTATCTATATTAAGAAAAAAATCCCAAATTACTTGTACAAGTACAGGTGCTGGTACACACAAAAGCTTTCAGTACAATTAGACTAGCATTCATTCACCTCTCTCAATTCAGATACACAATATCTCAAAAAAGATGAAGCTGTATATTTTATCTTTAGGAAGTCATCTTTGTCTCTGTTGTATTTATGATGTTTTTTAAACAAATGGACTACCAAATCCCAATGACTTAATCCAAATGAATGAACTTAATCCAATCCAATTTCTTGCTCAGCCAAAAGTCTAATATGGCTGTTCAAATTTGGAAGTAGTTTTGTGCCATTTGGTGATACAATCTAGATCAGCTTCATATTATGGTTTTACCATCTGCAGGATCTCAGAATATCTACTTTCAACTTGCAGAAGGAGAGAGCACAATAAACTTGCTTTTTAAATGCCCTGGCCCAGAGACTTACTCATTTTTCCTACTCCATTCAGTTGGTGACAAGTGGTCACCTAACCGCACCTGAATTCAAAAAGTCCTGAACAGCAATGTTCCATCATTAGTTTCACATTATACAAGGAACAGGACACATTTTGTGTGTGTGTGTGTACAGCTAGTTTTCACTGCCACAATCCAGCTCATTTATCCCATTACCCACTTCAAAAATCTATTCATTACTGGACACTGTACTAGATTTGTGAGACACTTAGAAATGAATTGTTCTTGCCTTCAAGGGATGTAAAGTCTACTAGGGGACAGCCTTTAATAATCTCAGAGGTTATTATTCCTCTATATTGAAAACCTGTTGTTGAAAAAATTCAAAAGAGCCCTTTGAAATATCTCCAGAGTTTGTTAGTGTAAATGTTATCTCAGAATCATTTGTAGTTGTGATCTCTAAGCACATTTAATTTTAGGAAAAGAATATAGAGGGAAATTGCCATAATCAGTATCTTTGCTAGAAAGTTATAGCAAGAATTTCTAAAATCAAAGAAACCTATCACTAATAGGTGTCCCTACTTACATAGAGGCAACTTTGTTTTCTGATGTATTTCAAAAAATTTGCAAAAGCTACTTTCATATTTAGCTTTTCAACTATGCAAGGAAATGTCTTTTGTTCTAGATTTTGCCATTTTTCTGGACATGGATAAATAAATACAAATAAATAAAATAAAACTTGAAAATATGGCCACTTAAACATGTGTTGTACAAAGACATATGCCACATTTTACTATCCTCTGTGGTTACAGAGAAATCACTTCTATTCTGCTTCAGAATCAGTCCTATCCTTTCAAGCTAGTGTTTCACAAAAGTAGGCCCTTGGGAATAACCAGTTTATTGTTCTTCACTGTGGCAGAAAACTTTATCTACCTACAATAAAATCCTTTTTCCTGTCTTAATGATAGGCTTTCATTTTAACTCGGCACTTTACCTCTCAGAATGGAAGACTGCATTTTTCAACTTCTTTATAGGATAAGTGTGATCATGTGACAAATGAGACGGAAATGTGGTGGAAATGTAGTGTGACACTTAGATAATAGTTTCAGGGGAATAGATTCAACTCCAAAATCCATTGTTTGTCCTTTCGTGTTGTTTTCTTCTACCAGTCAACGCCTTGGCTCTGATATCTGCATCTTCAGCAGTCATATTGAACCATAAACATCTCAAAAATATAGCTGTACATACGGTATCATGATGCAGTGCAAAGATAGGAGCCTGGGTTTCTGATGAATGCTTTGGATCTGCCATACCTCACCTGAACATATCTCCAAATTTGTTTTTCAGTGAGAGAGAAATGCATTTTAGCTTGTTTCAGCTACACTGATTCATTTGTTCATTTTCTGTCTCTTATTTTCAGTTGAACTTTATCGTAACAGGTACTCATAACAAGAAGAGTGATGCTGCATTACACCTATACTTTCAAGATTCCAGTTGATCTTTATGTCTCTTATAAGTCATTTTTCAGCTGCCCTAGAATTGGGTGATCCTTTCTCTGAACACCTGTAGAAGTTGCCATTTTTAATACTCTACTTTATGACTCCTTTTTCTGGTTCCAGTAAACCGTTGCAGGATAACATACAAGCTGAAAGGTGCACATATTATCATTGCAGAGCTCAATGTGTTTTCAGAAGGTAAATGTACCCAAGTAACAATTATCAGTATCCAGGAAGACTCCTTTGTAATAACTTCCAGTTGCTATAGCCCACCAAAGCATAATCATTATCTTGGCTTCTATTTGTACACAGTTCAGGCAAATCCAATCTATGTTGTTTAAAATATGGTATATGATTTTGAGTCTGATTTGTTTTCTGCAATACTATGTAAGTGAAGCTCTTTGCTATGCTCTGATAGTTTGTTATCCCCAAAGTTTGTATGTTGAAATCCTAACTCCGCAATGATGGTATTAGGAGGTGGGGCCTTTGAAAAGTGATTAGATTATGAGAGTATCACTTACGGATAGGATTAGTGTCCTTAAAAAGCAGGTCCTAGTTTACAATCCCACCAACAGTGTAAAAGTGTTCCTATTTCTCCACATCCTCTCCAGCACCTGTTGTTTCCTGACTTTTTAATGATGGCCATTCTAACTGGTGTGAGATGGTATCTCATTGTGGTTTTGATTTGCATTTCTCTGATGGCGAGTGATGCTGAGCATTTTTTCATGTGTCTGCTGGCTGCATGAATGTCTTCCTTTGAGAAATGTCTGTTCATATCCTTTCCCCACTTTTTGATGGGGTTGTATACATATGTAACAAACCTGCATGCTATGCACATGTACCCTAGAACTTAAAGTATAATAAAAAATAAAAAAAATAAATAAAAAATAAAAAATAAAAAAAATAATAAAAATTAAAAAAAAAAAAAAAAGCAGGTCCAAGGGAACTTGCTCACCCCTTCCACTATGTGAAGCCACAGCAAAACCTAGAATGTGGACATTCATTACATACCAAATCTCTTGACAACTTGATCTTGGGCTTCCCAGCCTCTAGAACCATGAGAAATAAATTTATGTTATTTATAAGCTATGGTATTTTGTTATAGTAGCCCAAATGAACCAAGACACTCATTCCCCTTTATACATGTTGTATTCATTTGTGCTTTCATTACTTTATAATATTTTCTAGTATACTATACCACATTTAAAAGAAAAATTTACTCTAATAAACCATTGAACTTTTTTCCCCTAGTTTGTGAGTATTACAGTGCTACTACTTACATTATTTTACCTGTCTTTGGCAAAATTGTTCATTTCTTCTTTGTTGGGAATAGCTAGAAGTGTAATTGATGGGTCACAGGACATAGAAATGTAATGGTAACACCAAATAGTGTTCCAATGTGGCTATGCCAATTTACACTCCCCACTGTTGATCTGTAAGTAGTAATCCATATGTCTCACTGTTCATTGGTAATCCCCATAGAAAGCTAACTAATCTAGGTTTTATTTATGTCTTCACTCTATTATGTATTGAGAAAAGGGGCACATAATTCCATTTGCATATCTCTCTAACCTACCACTTTCGCAGTATTCAGAAATATTTGTAGTGATAGCTACTGTGTTACACTGAAGAAGTCTATTAGTTAAATTGTTAAACAAAGATTGCCAAAGTTAATAAGTTAGTATTAATTAGGTCATTTTTAACAGTCTCAGGATATTTTTATATGACCTGTTATTGACCACACAGAGATATTTTAGTTGTTTAAATATAAGTAATACATTTAAACAAATCTTATGAAATTATTAAAATAAATTTTGTATTTTCAGGGTAATAGATAATAGATGTTTGGATATGGCACTCATGCTAAGAATATATTACAAATACAAGGAAGTTTGATCTGGTAATGAAGACATTTCTTTATATAACTAAAAGTAAGAAAGAATCTCCTACCATATAAACCATTCTTTACTGAGCCATGAACTTCACTGATCTCAACTGGCCTAACTTGTCACTGGCAACTTGCTAGGCTTTACCACAGCCCTTGAGACTGATGGTGACATTATATTACCTAGCCACCTTTGCTCTCATCACTTCTGGCTTTATATGTACATACTATAACTTCATGGCTTTGTGGTGATAGCATGGCCTTCTGGAAATGTGTAAGGGCTATGTGCTGGAGAGAGATGGTGCTCTTTGGAGTAGGAACATTTATCTTGGTGCTAGCAAGAAAGAATTTGGATCAAAAGTGGAAATTACTTATCATTAACAATCAAGGTTAGCAGATCTACAATAGAGCTCCCTACCAGGCCTATGCTGGGAATTTAGAATAAAAGGCAATGTGATTGTGGGAACTTGGAGAGAGTAGGACCATAGATAGAAAGCTGAGTTATTTTGGAAACTCCCTCCAAAACCCAGAACAATGAGAACAGATACAAGGTTATCAGCAGGAAAGAGAACCTACCAGATCTAAGTAGAAAGCAATTATCAGGCCACAGACAAAGAATGCAAATAAGGCTCTTCCTTAGATGACAATATTCTGTGGGAGTGGGGAAAACATGGGTAGCCAAGAGCGCCATACCAAATAATTTCAGACAGATCACACAGCCCTTTAACATGCACATTTCACATGGCAAAGGGAGGAAAGAAAAGCAGGAAAGGGAAGAGTTGAAGGAGAGGGAGAACATGTACACTGCTAAGCACTGAGGTTAGCAAAGTGAACTCAGTACATGCAGTTACCACCATTACAGAATTTATGATCTAGAAGAGAAGGCAGACTCTTTTTTTTTTTTATTGTACTTTAAGTTCTAGGGTACATGTGCATAACGTGCAGGTTTGTTACATATGTATACTTGTGCCATGTTGGTGTGCTGCACCCATCAACTCGTCAGCACCCATCAATTCATCATTTATATCAGGTATAACTCCCCAATGCAATCCCTCCCCCCTCCCCCCTCCCCATGATAGGCCCCAGTGTGTGATGTTCCCCTTCCCGAGTCCAAGTGATCTTATTGTTCAGTTCCCACCTATGAGTGAGAACATGCGGTGTTTGGTTTTCTGTTCTTGTGATAGTTTGCTAAGAATGATGGTTTCCAGCTGCATCCATGTCCCTACAAAGGATGCAAACTCATCCTTTTTTATGGCTGCATAGTATTCCATGGTGTATATGTGCCACATTTTCTTAATCCAGTCTGTCACAGATGGACATGTGGGTTGATTCCAAGTCTATATTATAAACTATGATGTTATGGGATAAGTTTCATATTAATTTTGCCAAAGGTACCCTGATATAAAGGAAAAACATAAAAATCAGATTCAAACACACTTGAGATTCAGTGCTGAGGCTGTCACTTCTTTATTCTGTTTATCTGTAAAATGGGAAGAATAATGGCAACCTGATACACATTTTTGTTATGATTAAAGGTAATGATCAATTTAAGTGGCCAGCTCTATAATCTTAATCAAACCGAACATTGTTTTAATGGATTTTATTATCTTTTGCCAGTCACTTGTCTAACTCCTTTACATATTTTAACTAATTTAATCTTCATAATATTTACATGAGGGAAAGGTGGTTAGTACGTAATTATGTATAAGAAATTTAAATCACAGAGAGGCTTAGACATGAGACCAAGGTTGTTTACTTAGGAACTGGTTGAGTTAAATTCAAATACAAGCAGTGTACGTCTTAAGCAATTAATACATAGTATGTTAACAAATAACAAAGTCAAGTGCGAATGCAGATGTATGTTCCACAATTCCTTTGTTTATAAGTAAACAGAAACCTAAAGTATCACAGACCAGAGTGGGTTGGAAATAAGTTTACTTAACTGAATCTCAGAAAGGTCAATGGTACAGATAGCCTTAGGATGACTAGACTCAGAAACTTGAATAGCATATTTCCTTCTCTTGCTCTTACCTCAGTTTCCCTCTTTGTGTCAATCACTCAGTGATACTTGACCCACAGCAAAGGTCAGTGCAGTGCTTGTGTCTTCATTGCCTTAAGGCTGTATAGGAAAATGACACTTATTTTCTCCAACTTTTGTTTGAACAATACCAAGGCAGAGCTCTGATTGGCCAAGATTGGGTTAATGGACTCACCATAAGCCAAGGTGAGGTGGAGCTTAAGTCAAGAAAACTACAGACAGAAGGAGCAAGCCAAATAAGGTTACTGGGTTTTGGGGTGTGAGATATTTATTTGTCTTATTACAAAGTTCGAACTGAGTACATTTATGTGGTTAGAGAGAAGGGGCTGGTGAATTCTAGGATGGCTTTGACTTCCTGAACATTATACAAGCTTCATTTTTTTTTCTATGATTAACTTTAAATAAATTCATTACATTATTAATTATATTTGTATTTGACAAATTTTAGACAACTTCAGTATATTATATATGGCATTCCAATAGAAGCAATTTGACTAAAATGAAGATTTCTGTGTAGAAGATAGATAGGACAAGAAATGTGAAACAACTTGAAAGGAAAAGAAGTCTTAATTCTTTACAAAAGGTTATCTGAATGAGTTTCTTGATTATTTCCATCTTTTAAAAAGGTACATGTTATGTGGTAATTGTTCTTTTAACTACTGACACAATTAATACCTAACGCATGAGAAATATAATTTATGGTTTTACTTGGCATGTACTTAAGCACCTGCATAGCAATTATTGGTGTGACATTTTTGTCTGCACTATAAAGCACTGCACATCTTCTCTTTCATCAGTTCAAAAATGAAGCAAGGAGCCTTGCTCCTTGGGGAGTACCTGCCCTGATCTTATCTGGTAGAATGAAAATATGATTGCCTTCCTGACACTGTAAATTATTCTTTCCCAACGCTAGGATTCTTCTGCAATAGAAGTCTACACCATTAGTGTGACTCTTCTGCTCTATAGGAAGTTGTTTTACCTTTACAACACTTGAATAGAAGAGCTTTCTTCTGTATTTTTTAATTTTAAATTATATGGCAAATGAACATCACAAAGGAGTATTTCTTATGAAATACAGCATAAAACATTTCTCCCTATTATAATGACTAATATGAGGATCTCATTCAAATGGTGAGTGAATATCAAAACTAGAGTTGAATGAAATTATATCAATGTCTTTCTTTGAAACAAGTAGTTAAATGGCTCTCTCCGGTGAACTTTTTCTCTGGCTTTTTTTCTTTTACATTGAATCGGAAACACAAACAGCCAATAACTGTCACCACCTTGAAAGTAAAAGTGAAATCCTTGTTTGTGTGGTCTCTGTAGACATTTTCATGCCAAAGGTTGTGATTTCTCCAAGATTCCTATTATGCCCAATGACCTCAAATGCTTTTGGATGAAGTTGTGCACTTTTGTCTGATTCTCCTCTTACCTGATAACATTCAACTTCTTATATATATTTTTTAATCATTTTTACTGCTTTTCTGTAATGTCACTGGATTTTTCCTTTTAGCCATTAATTTTTTTGAACTAAAAGGAAAAAGACCACATTTCATATATAACTCAAAATGCTTTTCTATCAAACTGCTCTTGAAAAACCTATTTTTCATGACACAATTGCAGAATAAACCTATGGTTAATACCTTATTTACACAAACGGAAGGCTATTACATCTGTGTTTGGCAACCTTGAAACTGTATTGTGCTCTGTGCCCTTTTTATAACCTTAATTACTGGGGAATACAGAGCTTTAAAGAAAGACTAACATTTCACTTTAACATCCACAATAATCTATTATAAAGCCAGCTAAGCCAGTCCCAAAATACAGAGAAATGTTATTACATGCTCAGCTAGCTGTCAAGGGGCCATGAGTCAGTGGCTTACAGTTATCAAAAGTAACAAGGTTGTTCAGAATTTCCTCCAACAAAGCCAGCCAGCTTATGGAAGGATTAAGCTCTCTTTGATTGGAACAACTGGAACATGTCCTACCTCTTTAATTAACATTCCCTTTTGCTTGGTGGAGGCTGGTAATTTGACACTCACATTAGGCATCTCAAGAAATGATTTGGTGTATTGTCCCATTCATGAGCTAAGAGCCATGGTACATACTTCTGCATCAACTAAAATTGGAGCTTCCGAAGGATTTATGTTCAAAATCCTATAAAATCTCAAGGGTACTGTGCTCCTAATAGACAAAATGTAATAATACCCTAATATAATATGTGGCAGGAGACTTCGTTAGCCTTTAGGCATAGTATATTATCCCAAGGCCATGCTGTTTTTGCTTTCTATCTTTGGGAACAAAAAGTTTTATGTCATCTTTATTGATAATTTACCAGTTTACATTTTAATTAATGTCTTAAAGCGTTGCAGCAAGAAGACCTCACTTATGCTGCTGGGTTACTTAGTTGGTGAGTAAATATAATTTTTCAGTGACCACACTAAACACAACAGAGCAGAGGCTACATAAAGTCAAAGCAGGAGTTGACATGCTGCCCTTCCTCCAGGAGCACATATTCTACGGAAAGCAGATGTAGGCATTAATATCTACTTTCCCCATTAATATCTACTTTCCCCAGGTTACAGGCTGTTTCTACTTATACCATTCTCTTTTTTATGCACCCCTGTTTTGTTTGCTTCATTTTAATATACTGTCCTACTTTTTTCCATACAGTATTTCTTTACTCTCTCTTTCCCTCAACACCCCCTCTTCCTTCGAATGGGTAAGTATTGAATAGAAAATTTTTCCGTTGTGAAATTGCATACTGTTTATTTATGTTATATGTATCAAAAATGATAAAAGTAACAAGCAACTTGTGGAAATGAAACTTCATTCATTCATACAGCTTTCAATGCGATTTGGAAAGAGAACTATAAGAATGTAAAAGAAATGAAACAGCTTAATTGGAAAAAGGAAGACCAAATTGAAATGCTTTCATGTTTAGTACATTCTATTTTACAATTGAGTAGCTACTGTATTGATTCCATTTCTAAGAGGATAGCCTATGTTTTGCTTCTAAGCCACGCAATTTAGATTTGAATTTCATATTTTCTTCACATATTTAGTCTTTCAAGAATGCATCTAAGTACTCTGGGACTTACTCGTGTATACTAATCTATTCAGCCAATCATTTATGAGATGCCACCATTGATGAGAGGTACAGAAAGTATTTGAGAAGTCAAATGAAATTCCTCTCTATCCTCAAGGAATAGATAGGTTAATGGTAACTTCTAATAAAAGGCACCTCACTTAGTTTGCAACCCAATGAGAAGCTTTGTTATTACCACTTTATTTAGAGGCAATAGTCTATCTTTAGTCTCAGTTGTTTTTGTTAGTGTGCGTGTGTTTTGGGGTGGTTTGGGGAGAATGTGCCAGATAGCAGAGGGTTTTGTTTAAGATTCATAAAGTTGACTAGTCTTTTCTGAGAGACTCTTCTTTCTTTATGAAGTAAAAGGTGGAATATCAAGCTCAGAGTAGAGATATGGTTTTGGAGATAATTGAGGGTGGAAGAGGTTTTAAATGGTTGTTGTGGATAATAGGAGCTAAGCTGATTCTGGAAACATGGAAGAGTAGCTATGTCACACCAAGAGCCTAAATTTCCAGCAGCGACATTTTTCTCCAACAGCTTTGAGCATACCAGGTGTACACACAGAAAGACTGAAGGTTATAAATTTTCCATGCTTATCTATTGGATGTACAAGTTGCCTAGGAGTTGATAAGATTAAAAATAGATAATTTAAGAGCAAACTAATTTTCCTGTAATAAGGAATGACTCAAAATTGTATTCTAATAAATATTTACTTTTGATATTAGGGTGTGATGTGGAACATGACATGTCCTACTAGGCTATGCCAAGCATATCTCTCTTCTGCTTTTCACAGTTTTTTTTTCCTTAGTCTTGAATTAGGATTAACCTCAGAGGAGCATGCACAAAGTTCTTTAAAGTTACAAGTACAGATATAGTTTCCTTGTGTGTTTTATTTTTAATTCCCACTGCAAAAAATGGTGTAAGTCACCTACCAACAACAGTTCTTCCAAAAGTTACTATATAGATTTAGAATCACTAGGTGTGTGATTTCTGAAATTATTTTTAAACCTCTAGGGCCATGCATCTTTGAAGAATACACAGCCTATGTTCTAACACATGGAGGCGTTTTCTCTGGGCCAAAAAGAAAAAAAGTACTCTAGAGAACAAAGTTATTTGTTTTATACTCTAACTCCCTCGTGCACCATGTTAAGCCACTTAGAATGGGACCAATGGGTCATATTAGTCCTACAGGTTTGATTTGTTTTGTGCAACTAGCATTTAAAACTTTTTCAATTTGAAAAGGTTCTCCATGGGCATACACTTTCCAGTTGACACACTCTCCGTCTCTTTTTGTATTATTTTGCTTCAGATTCACCTATTTATATTGCTTACCTCCATAGGTATCTGAGATAGGAAATACTGCTTTCAGACTACATTCTACCTCTTTACATGTTAATAATAGTAAGCCTAATGAGAGTGAAGAAAGTTGCTTGATTTTAATTGAATAAGGATCATAATTTAATGAGTACAGATGATTAACAGGTTTTTTTTTGAAAACATATTTCTCAGATTAATTATATAAAATAGATACTTTTATGTGCATTTTATAGGTGAGGAACTAAGTTGCATTGGGTTTAGAGTATCTTCTCATAAACACAGTCTATACGGAATAGAACCTTAATTTAAGCACTTTGGAGTCTGTCTCATCCTAGTTCTCATAATGTTAATCTCAGCTCTACCACACAACTTAGGTTTTTGTAAGAACATTTCTGTAGTCTCATAAAAAAAAGAGAGGAATTATTTTTAACTGCTCCTATAAATCTTAAGTGGAAAAATTAAGATTATATTATGTTCTATAAAGGTTTTAAATTTTATCTCATTCAATCTTCAAAGAAACTATGAAGCTTGAAGAGGTTAAATAATTGCTCAAAAGTTACATGCCACCAGGTAAGCGAATTTGGATTTAAATCTGTCTAAATGTGGAATGCTAACTCCCATAGCACCAGTGAGCTATGATTCAAGACTATTTACTTAGACCTATTGTCATTAAGAGAATAGGTTGGCAGACCACCAACCTATACTTTCTAATCTGGTCTTTGTCATTTGTGATATATAAGAAATCTTAAAAAGATAAAGGAATTTGGCTTCATATGAACCAAACTCGGGTATACTTGTGATCATAACATTTATAGTCATTATGTGCTAAATTGTTAACACAATTTTCATTGTGATTTTGTGTTGAGTTTCTTGTATTTCCAGTGCTTAGCCCACAGCCTGTCAATTATTAGATATTCAGTAAGTTCTTGAAGAAAAAAATTGTTGCATACCATCAGGTAGGGTATATATACTGTGTATAATGACTTCCTTACTATCAGGCTTTTTATCATTCCTAGATATTATATGTCTTATTATCAGGCTGTAAAACAAGTAATAACACTAGAGATCAAGTATCAGTTACAGTTAATTGAAACAAGGGGTTTTAGATAAACATCATCTAACTAAAAATAACTTCAGATGAAACGTGTTTATTTCATATTAATTGCACATACAGATAGCAAAATTGTTTCACATGTGTGGCTCATGATACACCAATTCAAGAAGCAAATTCTCTCATTTTTCTTCCAGATGCAATCTCTGATAGAAATACTTTGTGTATTAAGCAATACCAATGACAGTTTTCTAAAATATCCACACAAGCCTGTATGCTTAAAACATATTTTATGCCATTATTGGAGTTATTCTGTTAGCCTAAGTCTTACCGAGTCAGCATCCTAAAGTTAACTCAGCTTAGTTTCTTATTTATAGCAGAAGGAAAGTTGAATATTTAGGAAGATCATATATGGAGCTTCTACTTTTGTTTCATACATCTATCTTGTAAGTACTTTTAAAAATAATGCTGTTTGCTTATGAAAATGTGGTTGACAAGAAAATCCCATCAGGTCATTCTTCACTTGACCATGGCAATTTCATTAGACAAAACATATTCTGTTCAGATTTGCTTTTGAATTTGCATCTACCTGATACCTATCTTCAGATAATACAATTATATTATCCTGTTTTAGGTGGTCAGTCTTTGTCCATTTCCTGAAAATTGATATTATTCACATATGAAATGTATTTTATGAAATTCTAGATTTCTTATAAGAATATGGTTATTGCTACTGATAGAACTGTATTGAAATTCTAATTTATTCACTTTCTATGTGCATCATCTTACGCAAAGCAGTTAAAAATCTCTTGGTCTTTAGATTTACATCTGTAAACATAGACACATTGTGAGAATTAATGAGATAATATGTGCAAAGTAAGTAGCATAGACTTTTTTTCTATTGTCAGGTTGTGCCTTCCACTCTTCTTCAAAAGGGCAAATCCAATGTTAAGTGAGAATCTAAGGACCAATGTACTTTCAGAAAAATCTCAGTTAGGTTGGGAAATGGTAGGCAACAGAATTAAATAAAAAATAAAAACAACAACAACAACTAATGATCACTGAAAATCAACTATATGTAGTGATTTTGAAGTTTTAGATGCATTTTCTAATATAATTACAAGAAGCATGTAGAGTGAAAATATCAATCGCAATTTACAGAGGACAAAGCTGAAACATCTGCCTCCCCCCAGATCACACATTAAATTGGTAGTCATAGGCTGTTGGATTTCCATGTCTGTGTACCTTCAGTGAAAATAAAAAGTTATTTCTCTTGTCCCTCTAGATTCATAAACATCTTCTCAACAAATAAATGGTTGCTACAGGAGAAAAAGTATTTCTGTATCTCATCTCCCCCATAAAAGGATAAAATATTTTTATTTATTATTTTGAAAGATTGAAATGTTCTTCTTCCTTCTGCTTTTTCTATATCATAAATCTAGGTATGATTTATAAATGACAGCTATCAATGCGGTGACTTCTCTTAGCAGAATTCTCTATTGACTTCTCTCAGCAAATTTAAGAAAACTTTGTCTGCTTTAAATAGCATAAAAGATTTCTAAAATTGTAAGTATTCCCAAAAGAAGAATTCTAAGGTTTAAGTGTGTCTTGTTACTATCACTTCTAGGAGGTACTTTTAGAAACTATAAGATATAGGTAATATATATTCAGCCTTGACACTACATAAAAATAGAAGAGACTTTTAGCTTCAGCTATGGCTGTAAAGAGTTGGAAGGTTTTCATTTCCATCCTCACAAACTGAAAATCAACAATTTTTCTTTGTCTCACTCTTCTTTGAGGTCACAAAACAAACCAACACCCTCAAATCTAGAAAGACAGGCAAATGCATAGAGTCACAGTCAAGATATGCCTACAGGGAGTAAAAGGTGCTGAGACCATAAACTGGTAGAAAAACTTACATAGTACTTCTGACTAAAGTGGGAAGCTGATTGTAAAATGGTAAGAGAATGAGAAATTTGTGGGACTGTAGTCTTGGGGATGGCATATTTTTGTGAGCTTTACCTCCAGAAACCTCATCCTGGTTCTCACGTGCATGACTCTGGCAGAAGGATGGTAAGAGTGTAATCATTGTGAATCACAAACTGAGCTCTCTCTGTAATAAATGTTTACTCTCTAGATGAAAAAACTTTGCAGGTCTTTATCCCACATGGGAGAAGGGCATTTCTTCCACTTTAGCTCCTTCTATCTTCCTGTCTCAACTAAAGGGGAAATGTTAACATGTTCGAGTATTTAAAGAAACAGAGCACGGTAACCAGGGAGAAGACTAGAGTATTGAGGGAGCTGAGGGGGAGAAGCTATTCCATTGGAGAAACATGTTTGAAGGTGACAGAAGTCTAATGAAAGACTGACATTTAATTGGAAAATTGAATTATACTCTCCATCTTTCATACCTAAACACTACATCAACCAGGCTCCAGTCAAAATAACCATGGATTGTAGCTGAGAAAGCTGTAAGGCAGAGAATCTCTCTGAGGAGTCCGTAGGAATCCCAGAGTCAAGAGAGGAGACCTAAACAAAGACATTAGAGGAACTTGAAGTTTCTAGAACCTATAGCCACAGCAAGCAGGACAGCAAACTAAAATGTGAAAACAAACAAGCAGATCAGAAGATCCCAAAATTGTGGAAAATCTTCAAGAGGAATTTTATGATTCCAGTTGTGTAACTGGAATATCAGAAGTAGAAGAGGAATTGGAGCAGAAGAAACATATAAAGAAAGAATGGACAAGAAGTCTTCAAAATATTGACAGAAACCAAACCACAGATTTAGAAACCTGAGAGAACACTAAGCAGAATAAGCATTTAAATCAAAGAACTTTAAAGTAATTGAAAGCTAATTCATTTAAAATATCAGTGAAATTGATAAAACTCTCATCATGCTATCTAAGAAAAAATCGAGAAGACACAATTTAACAACATCACAAATAAAGCAGCTGTCATCAATCCTGATCCTATAGCACACATTGAAAGGAAAATTACGGAATGCTATGAACAATTCTATGGCCAAAAATTAATGCCTTAGATGAAATGGATCAGTTCCTTGAAAGATATAAATTATCCAACCTCACAGAATTAACAATATGTAACCTGATTATCACTATATCTATTTAAGAAATTGAATCAGTGAGGATAATCTTACACAGAAGTAAGCACCAGGCTCAGATGGTTTTACTGGTCAATTCTATCAATCATTCCAGGAAGAAATGGTGTCAAATCTTTACAATCTCATCCAGAAATTGGAAACAGTGAGCATGTTTCCTAACTAATTGATAAATGAAACAGGAAAAGAGCCTAGAGATCAAAAATACAGTTTACAAAATTTTGACAAAGGAACAAGGGCAATTCAATACAGAAATGACAGTCTTTTCAACAAAGAGTGCTGGGACATTTGGACATCCATTTACCAAACTTGAACCAAGAAACACGTTTTATACCTTTCACAATACAAGTATACCTCTGACATTATGTTTTGGTTCTGGACCACCACAGTGAGGTGAATACTGCAATAAAGTAAGTCACATCAATTTTTTAGTTTCTCAGTGCATATAAAAGTTCCTTTTAAAATTGGAGTCAATTCTCTCAAACCTTACCACTGTTTTATCCACTGGGTTTATGCAGTGTACTAAATTCTTTTCGTCATTTCAACAGTCTCCCACAGCATCATCATCCAAAGTAGATTCCATCTCAAAAACAACACCTTCCTTGCTCATCTATCAGAAGCAACTCCTCATCCATTCAGGTTTTATCACGAGATTGTAGCAATTCAGCGGTTCACTGTTAATGAACTATCCTCAGACTTCACTTTTAATTCCAACTTTCTTGCTATTTATACCATATCTCCAGTTGCTTTTTCCACTGAACTCTAATCCTGCAAAGTCATTCATAAGGGGTGAAATCGACCTCTTCCAAACAATTGTTAAAGTTTCTATTTTTGAACTTCTCCCGTAAATCACACATATTCTTAATGGCATACAGAATGATGAATCCTTTCCAGAAGTTTTCAATTTCCTTTGCCAGATCCATAAGAGGAATGACAGTCTGTGGCAGCTATAAACGTATTTCTTAAATAATAAGACTTGAAAATTGAAATTATTTCTTAATTCATGGGCTGCAGAATGGTTGTCGTGGTAGCAGGCTTAAGAACAATATTAAACTCCTTGTACATCTCCATCAGAGCTCTTGGGTGACTAGATGCGTTGTCATTGAGCCCTATTGTTTTGAAAGAAGTCTTTTATTTCTGAGCAGTAGTTTTCCACAGTGGGCTTAGTATTCTATGAAGAGATATGTTGTCATACAGGTTTTGTTCCATTTCTAAAATACAGGCAGAGTAGATTTAGCAAATTTCTGGCAGGGCGCAGTGGTTCACGCCTGTAATCCCGGCACCTTGGGAGACTTAGGCAGGCAGATCACTTGGGATCAGGAGTTCAAGACCAGCCTGACCAACATGGTGAAATCCTGTCTTTACTAAAAGCACAAAAATCAGCCAGGCATGGTGGTGGGTGCCTGTAATCCCAGATAGTTAGGAGGCTGAGGCAGAAGAATCACTCGAACCTGGGAGGCAGAGGTTGCGGTGAGCTGAAATCAGGCCATTACACTATAGCCTGGACGAGAAGAGCAAGATTCTGTCTCACAAAAAAAAAAAGCCTCTTAAGGGTCCTAGAATTTTTGGAATGATAAATGAGCATTGGCTTCAACTTAAAGTCACCAACACCCCAGCTGCATTAGCTCCTAACAAGAGAGTCAGCCTGTCCTTTGATGCTTTGCAGCCAGATATTAACTTCTCCTCTCTAGAAGTCCCAGGTGGCATTTTCTTCCAATAAATGGCTTTTCTTTTTTTGTGGGTATACACTGTAAATCTGTTATGTATTATAGACACCTTCATCAATTATTTTAGCTAGATCTTCTGGAAGACTTGCTGTAGCTTTAGCATCAGTATTTTTTCTTTTACTTTATACTTTTATGTTATGAAGATGGCTTCTTTCTTTAAGTTTCATGAACAAACTTCTGCTAGCTTCCAACTTTTCTTCTGAAGCTTCCTCACCTATCTCAGTCTTCACAGAATTAAAGAGACTTAGGGCCTTGTTCTGGATTATGCTTTGGAATAACTATTCTCAATTATTAAGGGAATAGCATGGCTGGTTTGATCTTCTAGCCAGACCACTAAAACTTTCTCCAATCAGCAGTAAGGCTGTTCCACTTTCTTATCATGCATGTATTCACTGGAATAGCACATTTAATTTCCTTCAAGAACTTTTTCCTCATATTCACAACGTGGCTGTTTGGCACACAAGGTTACGTTTTGGCCTCTCTTAACTTTCTACATGCCTTCCTTACTGAGCTTAATCATTTCTAGCTTTTGATTTAAAGTGAGAGACTTGTGACTCTTCCTTTCACTTGAACACTTATAGACCATTTAAGGGTTATTAATTGGCCTAATTCCAATATTGTGTCTAGAATAGGGAGGCCCCAGGAGAGGGAGACAGATAGGTAAATGGCTCTCTGGTGGTACAATCAGAATACACACACATTTATTGTTTAAGTTTGCCATCTTATATGGGTACTGTTCTTGGCTCCCCAAAGCAATCACCACAGTAACATGAGAGATCAATGATTACAATCACCATAGCAGAGATAATCATAATGAAGTGTATTTTTACATAGAGTAAATATTCATTATTTTGGAAAAAATAAATAATCATATATCACAAAGAAACAGATTGTTATAAGGGAATACTAGAATCTAAATAGCTTATTATATTAAAAATTTAATACAGAATATTAGGTGAATTGCCCAAACTTCAGCTCTTACAATTTGTGTGACTTGAGCATCTTTTACTTTTCAGAAAAAAATCACCAGTGAGATATAATGAAGTTTCTTTGTTTTGATATGTTAGTTTGTACTGTTCCACCTCTCAGAGCTAATGATTTCTAACATTCATTTAGTCATTCAATTAGTATTTATTATGCTCTGATCTTGTGCCAGGTACTGGGAATACAAAAGTGAAAACAACTGACAGATATTTCTGACCTCATGATCCTTAAAATCTATGAAATAGATAGACCATAAACAATACAGAAAAGTAAAATAATGTGGAATTTTAGATACTGTTATGTGCTGAGAAGTAAAAACAATGTAGGAAGGAGAATTGAAATTTTAGGCAAGGAAGCCAGTGAAGTCCTAGATGACAAAGTGCCTTTTATAAAGAACTAATCTGATTTAGGATAAGAGGAGATGAAAGAAAGAAGGGAGGGAGGGAGGAAGCGAGGTGGGGGGGAAGGAAGGAAGGAAGGAAAGGATGGAGGGGAAGGGAGAGGAAGGGAGGGGAGGGGAAGGGAAGGGAGGGAAAGATTTAGTGCCTGGTTTGTTTGATAACTGAAAGGTGTTCCCTATGGTTAAGAAGAGTACTTGACAGAGGCGGTACAAGATGAGATCTCAGAAGTAATGGAAGAGACCAGATCTTGTAGATACTTCAAGGTCACTATATATATTAAAAAATTCTTATTTTCCTTTGAGTGATGTGGGAAGACATTGGATAGTTTTGAGCAAAGATATAATATGAGCTGGCTTATATTTTAATAGGATGACAGTGGTTGCACTTTTGAGAGGAAATGGAAAACAAGGCAGAAAAAAGACAACACAGTTATTTTAATAATCCACATGAGAAAGATTGTTAGCTTGTTGTAAAGTGAAAAGTGGTCTAATTCTGAATTTTGAAGAGAACCTAGAGAATATCCTGATGGTTTTAAGAAGCAAATGAAAGGTGAGTCAAAAATTATTCAAATATTTTTGCCTACATGACTGGAAAGGTAAAGTTGCCATTGGCTGAAATATGAACTATTGTGGGAAAAGAAAAAATTAAAAAGGAATATTAGAGGCTCAGTTTTGGATATATTACATTTTGGATAATTACGTACATCTAAGTACATGTAGTAAGTAAAGAGTTGAAAAAATGGGTTTGAAGTAAAAAGAAGTGTAATAGAAACTTAAATTTGAATTCATCAGGATGCAAACGGATTGTAAAACCACAAGATAAGTTGAAATTATGCCAAGCGTGAGTATATATATTTAAGATGATATTCAAAGAACATGGCCAAAATAAATTTAAAACATAGAAGCTGGAGAGATGGACAGTAAGTACCAACTGTAAGGTTAATGGAAAACAGAAGAGTGAGGAGCCCTGGAAGCTCAATGGAGAAATTTTTTAAGGGAGGAGTGTGATCACTTGAATGAAAAGCTGCTCATAGGTCAAGTAAGATAAGGACTGAGAAACAGTGATTGGATTTAGAATCTATTACTTTAGGTCTTTGGTAACTTTAGTAAGAGCATTTTCTTAGTAGTGATGTTAAAAAAAAAGAAAAACCTGAATGGAATGGTTCATGAGAAAAGGAATTGGAAGCAGCAAGTAGAGACAATTCTTTCAAGGACATTCATAGCACAAGGAATAAAAAAAAAAAAATGGAATTATAGCTGAAGAGGAAAATAGGTTAAGATAAAATTCATTATTATTATTATTATTTTTTCATTTAATTTTGAGACTTGCTCTCTTGCCCAGGCTGGATGCAGTGGCATGATCTTGCCTCACTGCAACTTCCATCTTCCAGGTTCAAGTGATTTCTCCTGCCTCAGCCTCTCAAGTAGCTGGGATTACAGTAGTGTGCACCACGCCCAGTTAATTTTTGTATTATTAGTAAAGATCAGTTTCACCATGTTGGCCAGTCTGGTCTTGAACTCCTGACCTCAGGTGATCCGCCTGCCCTGGCTTCCCAAACTGCTGGAATTATAGGTGTGAGCCACCGCACCTAGCCACAATTTATTGTTTTTGTATCTTTTTATTTTATTTTACTTTTTTAAGATGAGGGATACTATGTTTGCATACTTCATTAGAGTCCCATGGCCCGTGCAACAAGTTACCACAAACTTGGAGGCCTAAAGCAACAAAAATGTATTCTCTCATCATTCTGGAGGCCAGAAGTCTGAAATCAAGATATCAGCAGAATTGCCGTTCCTCTGAACGCACTTGGAGGAATTCTTTCTGCCTCTTTCACCTTTTTTAATGGCTCCAGGAATTCCTTGGCTTTCTTGGTTGTGTCACTTCAATCTCTGTTTCTGTGGTCACGTTGCTTCCTCCTATTGTCATATTCATGTCTGTTCATTTGTCTTTTTTAAGGAATCTAGTCATTGGATGTAAGACCTACATGGGTCATCTGGGATGACTTAATTATTTCTGCACAGATCCTTTTTTTGAATAAGAATGTTTATAGATCTGGATATTAGGTTGTGGACATAAATTTCTGGGCACCATCATACAACCCACTGCAGATACTGATGAAAATGGTGTGTCCGAAAGGAAAAGCTGATGTTGCAGAAGACAGATTTGCTAAATCAATATTGTTGAGAAAGCAATAGGAGACGGGAATTAGTGCATGAGTAGAGTACGGGATAATGGTTTCACTGCAATTGGAAAAATCTTAGTGTATATGGCCACATAGACGAGTAAATGGGAGTCATATCTTTTGGAACTTCTTTTCAGGTCGGGCACCATGGCTTACACCAATAATCCAAACACTTTGGGAGGCTGAGGTGGGTGAATCACCTGAGGTCAGGAGTTTGAGTCCAGACTGGCCAACATGGTGAAACCCTATCTGTACTAAAATTACAAAAATTAGCCAGACTTGGTGGCGCATGCCTGTAATCTCTGCTACTCAAGAGGCTGACGCAGGAGAATCTCTTGAACCTGGGAGGCGGAGGTTGTAGTGAGCTGAGATGATGCTACTGCACTCCCGCTGGGTGACAGAGGAAGAAACCTTCTCAATAAAAAAAATAAAAAGAACTTCTCTTCATTTTTTTCGGTTATCTTGTTTAAGAAACAAAGCTATTGACTTATGCATTTTTTTTCCAGAAGAAAATATGAGATGAGGATTTTTTGTTCAAGCAATTTATTAAGGAAATAGTCTCAGGAAAGACTATTAACAAAGAAGTGGGAGGAGGACAGGAAAGGATGAGAAGTCAAGGAAAAGGTCAACTTAAGGCACAGTCCTATAGAAACTTGATTTTATAAAAGAACTTGGGAGTATAAATTATGCTGAAGAGTAATCCTGACTAAAGGAAAGTTAGCTGAAATTTCACACAACGTGCAACAGTGGTTCTTTACTTGTTTTCCAGGGTGACAAATCCCCAGTATGTCTGATGCAAAACCCTCCATTAATCAGAGACAGCTCTCTGAACAAAAGCCCTAGGTCCTGGCCACTTGAAGTGAAAGCACTCTGAAACCAAGGGCCAAGCAACAAGCAAACAAACAAAAAAAAGAAGCAGAAGATGTGTCAGAGGAGCATGACACACTATTAAATACAATCATTGGCTGAGAATGAACATAAGAGAGAAGACATTGGAAATTTAAAGAGTGAAGAGAAAGAATAAAAGAATTGTCTAAGATGGTAGCTAAGAGTCCAAACGAAAATGGACTTGGCTAATAGATTGAAACTGGTGAGAGAACTAAGAAGCTACTAAATTTAAAATGAGATGAGTCACTAGGTGTGAATTTTCCTCTACCCACATTCATAATAGAGCAGGAAGAAAGATAGATTTAATCAAGGTGGTTGTTTTACTAAAAGACTATGACAAAAAGACAAGGGTCAGTGGACTGAATGGTATATGAAAGAAACAAAAAGGGTTTACCATGTGATTTAAGTTGGGTAAGACAGGAAAAGAAGACATGGAGAGTGAGAGACCAAGTATAATTTAGTCAGATTAATTGAAGTGGGATGAGGGATTGTTCAAATTGGGATATTTGTAGAAACTAGCGAGAAACATAGGAAGTGGCATTAGGAGAGCTAGGCATTTTATGATTAGAAAAGGAATAAAGTTGTGGTAATGATAAAATCAAAGTAGGATCACAGAAAGTAATGGATAAGATAGAATGGAGGAAAAGATAATTGAAAGAGAGGAAGTCAGAAAGCCAAGATGTCAGCATGTTGACAAGAACATGAGTGTAGATATTGATATCACCAAGAATTATGACAAGAATAGTATATATTGACAACTTACATTCAGTTTCAGAGGATATAGTGAAGAATTTTTAGATGAGCGGAGAGTTGTACAAAAACAGTAGAATTAGGGGTTTGGAAATGAGGGGTGATCTGGGATTTGGGGCTTTTTACTGGACTGCCATGAACAAGGAAGAAGGGCATGATGGCATTAGTTCAAAAGGACATAAGTCAGATAGTGTTAAAGGAAGTATGAGTGCTGAGTTGGAAAAGGGCCTTACCAGGATGAAGAAGGGATCTTAGGCTCCCACTGGGATAGGCTTTGGTCAACATAAAAGTAGACAAAGAATGAAGGGCAAGTTGTGCTTTGCAGAGAGGTGGTCCTAATCTTAATGTAAGGGCTCCCTTTCCATGCATCCTTATGATGATCTGCAGAGGGCTGTTACTCGAAACATTGCTTCTCTCTTGGCCTTAGACATCCATCTGTAATTTGAAAAGACTAAAACAGGTTAAATTGGAGAAACTTTTTGCCCCCAAGAGAATGGCATCTGTTTTAATACACTGTGATAAAAAGGTGCTTAACTTTTATTCTTACCAACCACTTTATATTAAATTACATATATGTGTATATGTACTTGACATGCCCTAAATTATTTTTTACTTTTTCCCATTTTAATTAATTGGATATTATTTAAATTTACCATACAATTGATTGTACTTAGTGACTTTTTCAAATCCTGATCTGGGGTTTTTCTTCTATAACTAGAACATTACCTAATGGCATTAATTTACCTAAGTACTGTAATTAGAAAAATTGTCATCTTTTCTGCTTGCTCTATTAATTTTGATTCCTCGTGTTAGTCCTTTTGGTTGAGTTGTTCTGCAGTGTTAGCTATAAAATGTAACTTAGTTTTCTACTTGAGATATCTGTTTGGCTGTCTTCAGGATCCTTTGCCCAGACTACTTGTGGTTAAGGACTTGGCAGGAGGTGCTGCAACTCTCATATGCTCTTTACTAGAGGAGCAGTAGAAAGGCAGGGAAGGCAGTGGGCAGAGTGCTTTAGAAACAAATCTTCTGCATGTGGGCATCACAGTCTACCTGAGTATCGTCCACTGTCTGAGACATTCCCTGTTTCTCTACACCAAATTCCTGAACTTTGTGCTTTTGCCTGCAGGCATTTTCCTCAGTGGATATTGCCTGATACAACTTAGCAGCGTACAGAGGAAACATTTCCTGGCTGCCTCTTCAGGTTAATCAAAGTAATAACCTTTTAGGATACCACTGCCTCCCTTCCCTCCTTTTCAGTTGTTTTTCTCCATGAGCCCCTAAAGACAGAAATGCACTTTGGCACATATCTTATAGATTCCTTCTTCAAACGAATTTTGTCTGTTTTCTATGTTTGAAGAATTCCACAGTTTATGAGACTCAAACTTTTTCTTGTTTTCTAGTGCAATGATGTATTTTTGAATTTTTTTTTCTCTAGAAATTTGGTGTTGGGCAGCAAGCTTAACAAATGCTTGCTCATTTAGTCTGAATCGAGTGAGAGATTGTCTCTCAATGAAAAGGTAGGGATTTTGTGAAGCTAAGGAAAGAGGAAGATGTATATAACTTGGAGACATCCTAGAACTAATATGCACAACTTGAGCTACCCTTCATAGAGATTTGGGGGAATTGCTATCAAAACTAGTTATAAGCAAAGTTTTGTAAACTTATATATCAGTCATTCTCATGTCTATAGCAATATTCTGTTTAGTGTAATTTAGCAGTATTTTATCTTCTCACAAACATTTACTAAACAATTGTGGGATAGATAAGAAAGAAGGTGTTTGTAATTGTTTCCATTTACTAGCCTACATAAATTTCTGGGGCCACATTGGAGAAAAGAAAACTGAGTTCTGTATTTGAAGTAGTTATTTTTAAAATATAATTAATAGAAGAAAAATAATTAAATTATAGGTTGAACCCTTTGTTTCTGGACCAGTATAGAGCAGATATGAAAAGCAATTAGGCTGCTCACCTGTCTGAAGCATTGCATATTATATATAATCTAAGGAAGTAATTTCATTACCTAATAAGCCACATTGGGAGTATATTTCTAGTGCCTGTTACCACTCTAGAAACAACACCACTAAAATAATTCAAAGAAATAATTGTGTTTAGAGAGTAATAATACAGAATAGATTTTTTTTTTAAATAGTAACCTTTCCTTAAAATAAAGCTGATTTGGGAAAACAATATTTCTAATTTTTTCCCACTATTTTCAGTGTTTTCAGAACTTCAGACCCACGATCTCCAGACCTCATGTCCCAGGGAAGATAATAAATGCTGGGTTGAAAAAGTCAAGTTCATGTTGGGACAATTAGAACCAAGAGGAAATGTTCTAAGTGACACAGAAGGAAAGGAATAAAAGAAGAGGGAAAAAGATCTATTGATCACATGTTTTGTGTCATAGCACTTGCATATATTATTTCATGTAATTCACACAGCACCTCTGAATAACAGGCATAACTATGATGAGTTTGTCTTTCCATCAATATCTCTCATTTGATAGGCCATCTCTTGGTGTTGCTGACAGCTTTTGCTTTATGAAAGAAAAGGTAGAGGGCTTTTGAAAGATTTTATGACAAGGAGAAAACTTGTCTATTTTAAAGCTATCTACGTGTTGAGCTGGTTGGCTTTGTGGGACAGAAAAGTTCTTCTTAGAATATTTCCTTTGCCTAAGGAAAATAATGTTTATTTTTAATTTACCAAGGCATGGTTGTAAGAACAGTGTATAGATGTGAGAAGTTTAAGCAAAAATAAGAGTTAAATGACTTTGCAAAATGTAGTTACATAAGTTTTGGAAGTGGCTACTAGTGTTGAAGAAAGTGTGAAAAGAAATTGGAAAAAAAAAAAAAAAAAAAACACAAAAAACCCAGATGCTGGAAACATGATGGAGGACCAGGGATAACACAGAACTTAACTAGTGAAGCTCCATATTGTCTAGAGAGACATAACACATAGGAGAGTGTTATGTAATATTCAGTGTTTTCTTGTTTAATGTATTGTCCATGATTACTCTCAGTAACACAAACTAGCTGGGTACTTAACAATCTTACTTTTTCCTTCCTGGGCACATATGCAAACTACTTTTTCCAGCCTTCCTTAGAATTAATATGAGATAGGTCACTGATTCCGAAATGTGTATGGTGTGTTTGTGTTTGTACACATAAAATGTTTACAAACCATTTAAAAATAATAGGCATTTTAAAACTGATAGCTAATACTATAAACATTTCCTGGTGGGTGGAAGTGAAATACATTATTCTTACCTTGGCTATAATATGTTTTATAACATTTTCCATGTTTGCTTTGCTTTGCTTTGCTTTTGGGGCAACTGAATTCAGAGGATTCCCTGAATTATGTGGTATATGATGGTAGGAAGTGGTGGGCAACAGGGAAAGAAAAAGCAGCCATGTAAATCAAGCCTAGCGTGCAGAATTACTTCTAGGTACAGAGCCACTCAGAAGACTTACCAACTCAAAACTGTGAAGACAACTGTGACTTGTGATGTAAAACCACTGAGATTTGGGGGTTTTCACAAAAGCTGGAGTTAGCATCATAACTCTAGTTATAATGCATTTTCCAGTACCTTAAATCTTCAGTAAAACATATTTTCCCCCAAATTCCTATTTTAGTGGCATTATGGCACTTTGGGGGCTGGCAAAGAAAATTGACAGCCTGGGAATTCTGTGCAGTTACTATCAGGAAACAAACAAAAACAGGTGTGTAAGATGGTGCTCAGATCATATAAGTGAAAAACAAACTAAAAGAAAAATGAAAACCTGGGACTCCAGAAAAAGAGAACAACTCTTCATTTCAAACTGCTGAAAGATGATAATCTTTGGAGGATGATGGTAAATGGAGGTAGGGCAGGAAGTTTGTTTGTGCTTTCAGATGGGATGAGGACATCTATTTTACATAAGTTTTTTCAATCAAAATGTGACTCTGGAATTCTGGTGACTAAGATGAGAAGACACTGCAGTTAAAATAAGGCTTCTTCTACAGTTCTGAGATTTTGATATGAAGAGGTAGTGACATCTCACTAAGTAGTGGAAAGATTCATTTGAAAACATATTAAATGTACTTGGCACAAGATAGAAGGTCAATAAATTTTATATACCATTCAAATAGTCATTTTCTGCATTTTTGTGTGTTTACTCTCAAGTATAGACATGTTCTAAAATTATTAGAGTGCAATTTTTTAACATTAAGCAGGAAGTATTTCAGAAGACATAGTTTTCTTGCAGCCCAACATTTAATGAGCGTGTTTCAAAGTGTTGCCCTAAGTAAAATGCAGGAAATGTTATATAACATTAGATACCAATTAAAAAATGTCTGCTGTGTTCCAAGCAATGTTAGCAAACATTATATGTCTATGCATATATACATATATATATAATTTGTTTTAATTTTTATTTAGTTTATTTTTTAAATTGGCAAGTAAAAGTTGTATGTATTTACCATGTACAACATGATACTTTGAAATATGTTTGCACTGTGGAATGGATAAATGGAATTAACATGTGCATCACCTCACACATCTACCTTTTTGTGGTAAGAACACTTAAAATGTAATCTCTTAGTGGTTTTCAATTATACTTTACCTTGTTGTTAACTACAGCCACCATGTTGTACAATAGATCTCTTTACCTTATTTTTCCTGTCTAACTGAAATTTTGTATCCTTTGACCAACAATTTCCCCAACCCTACCTACCCCAGCTTCTGATAACCATTATTTTACTTTCCATTTTTAGGAGTTCAACTGTTTTGGTCTCCACATATACAGAAGATCATACAGTGTTTGTCTCACTGGGCTTGACTGGTTTCACTTAACATAATGTCCTCCAGGTTCATTCACGTTATTGTAAATGACAAGATTACATTCTTTTTAAGACAACAAAATTCCGATGTGTATATACACTACATTAAAAAAAATTCATTCATCCATTGATAAACACTTTCACAGCTGGTCTACTGTAAATAATCAAAATGCTGCAATAAACATGGGAGTGCAGATTTATCTTCGCCATCCTGATTACATTTCCTTTGGCTATATACCCAGTAGTGGGATTGCTGGGTCATAGATTCATTCTATTTTTAACTTTTTGAGGAAACTCCATACTTTTTTCCATAATGGCCATACTAATTTATGTTCTCATCAGCACTGTGAAAGTATTCACCTTTCTTCATATTCTCACCAATACTTGTTGTTTTTCATGTTTTGATAATAGCCTTTCAAATATCTGTGAGGTGATATTTCATAACAGTTTTAATTTGTGTTTTCCTAAAGAGAGTTCTATTTTCTTGATATAAGTCCTTTATCAGATATGTTTTGCAAACATTTCTTCCAGTGGTTTGACTTTTTTTCATTCTCTCTCTTTTTTTTTTTTTTTTTTTTGAGATGGAGTCCTCCTTTGTTGCCCAGGCTAGAGTGCAGTGGTGATCTCAGCTCATTGCAACCTCCACCTCCAGGTTTGAGTGATTCTCCTGCCTCAGCCTCTTAACAGTGCCTTTCAAAGAGTAAAGTTTTAATTTGGATGAAATCCAATTTATCTTTTTTCCCTTATATTGATTGTGCTTGTGGTTCATATCTAAGACATTTTTGCCTAGTCAAATATCACAAATTTATTTCCAATGTTATAAAACTTCTAAAAGTTTTATAGATTTGGATATTACAATTAGGTCTAAGATTGTTTTTATTTATATTTGCATATGATGGACAGTTTGAATTGAGGTTTATGTTTGTTTGCATATAGATGTCCAGTTGTGTTCCAGCACCAATGATTGTCATTCTTATTTAATACAATCTCATCCTTATATTTTCCTTAGCAGATTTCTAGTCAGCTATGCCGTTGTTCTCCAGGACTTTTAAACCCAAGGGCAATATCTTAACTATATACCTTGGCAATATGAAGTGTGAACCCAACAGTATCTGTGACAGGTCTCAATCAATTTAGGAAGTATATTTTGCCAAGGTTAAGGACACAGCCTCAGGAGGTCCTGACATGTTACTATGTTTTCTTTAGTAGTTTTAAAGTTTTGGGTCTCATATTTAAGTCTTTAATCTGTTTTGAGTTGACTTCTCTATCTGGTACACGAAAATATTTTAATTTCCTTCTTCTACATATGGATATCCACTTTTCCCAACACTGTTTAATAAAGGAATTGTTCTTTCCTTAGTGTGCATTCTGGGCATCTTTATTTAAAATCCATTGATGGTAAATATGTGGATTTATGTCTGTGGTCTTTATTCTGTTCCACTGGTCAATACATCTGCTTCTATGCAAGTACTACGCTATTGTGATTATAGCGTTGTAGTATATTTTGAAGTCAGGTAATGAGGTTTGTTTTAATTTTACTTTTGGGAAGTTAAGAAAACCTAGGATTAGAAGAGTTAGAAAACTTTCTTTAAAATAAGACATCATGTAAATTGATAAACTAGGAGTCTCTAAATCTAAATCTTAGTTTTATTCTACTTTCTGTATTAATTCACTTTGATATGGTCATTGATATAATTTAGTGGATATATACCCAAAGGAAAATAGAAAATAGATTATTATGCCAAAAAGACACATGCACTCATATATTCATTGCCTTGCTATCTGCAATAGCAAAGACATGGAATCAACCTGGGCACCCATCAATGGTGGCTTGGATAAAGAAAATGTGGTACATATATACCATGAAATGCTACACAGCCATAAAAAGGAATAAAATTATATTCTTTGCAGCAACTTGGTTGGATCTGGAGGCCATAATACTAAATGAATTAAGGCAGGAACACAAATCCAAACATAGCATGTTTTCACTTATAAGTGGAAGCTAAAAATTGAGCACACTTGAGTCTAAACATGGGAGCAATAGGCACCGTGGACTACTAGAGGGTGGAAGAACAGAAGATGGTGCAAGTCGAAAAACTATCTATTGGATACTATGCTCAGTACCTTGGTACAACGTACCCATGTAACAAACTTGCACATGTACTCCCTGTATCTAAAATAAAAGTTGAAAAAAACATATATCATGAAACTGCAAATCTCTAGTGAAAATAAACACATTGCCCAAAGTAGTAGTATAAGACACCACTACTAAACCAAGTCTTTTGTTTATTGAATAAGAGAAACAGCATTGGTATCTCCTATGTGAGACTAGATTAGCAGTGTCACCCAGGACAGTATTTCGTGATATATTTTCTCTTAGCTGGTTCCATGCCTACGTGGGTGTATTATTTAACTGTTCCATATAGTTTGTTTATTACATATATGAGCAATAGCATATCCCATAAAACTAATAAGTCTCATGAGTGTTAAGTAATTGCCCTAGTCTCTTGCAATAAAATTATGTTCTTTATCAGAAATAAAATTTTGTGTAATAATATGTCAGAAAATAAAGCATTTAGTAAGTTTGTGGATGGTGTTGTTGACATAAACATAATAAGCAGGGAGGAGGAATTCTCATTCAATAACGTTTTATATTTCAAAGATGTTAAGTTACTGCTCTTTATGATGGATTCTGGTGGGCATGCCAAACTATGTGACTTGAAAAAAGTCAGGTAAAACCCAATTCATGAGGGCCGTTTAGGTGATATATTTACTCCCCCCCCCGCCCCCGCCGTGAATAGGTGTTCAGTGATTAAAAGAGCTGAGTACTCAGGAGATGTTACTTAAAATGTTAAGTCTATCTGCCACAAACTCTGTAAGTGTCAGAGTGCCAGATACTACTACAAGGAACAAGAGGCAGAGTTGCATTTGTTGCAACCAGAACTATCTGGACAGCTGTTTCTGGGATCAAGTCAAATCAGCCTTATAGCCTTATAGATTACTTGGTAAATTGTATACTAAAGAATCCTATAGCTGGCATACATTGCCTCCAAAACCTAAAAGACCTAACAAACGTAATACTTCTTCACTTGCTCTTTTCTTCAATTTTAAAGATATAGCTAGACCACATACCACACTCCATTTGATTCACAGAAATTTCACTAAGAAGACAGACTCTTAAAATTTATTTAAGGCTGATCTTTTGCACAAGGCATGTGGGATATCACCAATTTCCTGCTTATATGGTGTTATAATCAGGACACCATCTATATTGGACAATACTAATGTACTAAGAAATGATAGATGTTCAAGTTCTTGACAGAATAACTTATATTGCAATGTCAGAGACCAAACATAGCCCCTAAAACATGGTAAAGATGTACTACGAAACTTTCCAGGGGAAAGCAAATGTCTTTTGATGCACTACCTTTTAGAATAAAGAAAGTAGAACCTGTTAGATGAATAACATTCTTGGTTCTTGGCACTCTGTGGTCTTGCTCCAAAAAACAAATCACATCTCTAATAGTAGCTTCAGCTGGAGTCACCACTGATCAAGCTTATGATAATTCATTGTCATTTTTCTATATCCAGTCCAACCAAAGTTAAATAGATTGTGATAAGAAACAGCACTGCTGTTTATTCCAGATCCTCAATGGCAACACAAACTGTAATCATTTTCCCAAGGTTATTGCACTGCTTTTAGTTTACTGTTTGGTATGGAAAAGTAAATCTATTTTTTTTTTTAACCATACTAGTTTTCACCCATGTGTCAATGAGGTTTAAGTGAGAATTTTCACAGTTTAAAGTATATATATTCTAACTATATACTTAAAATTAGGGGAGAAATAAAACACTGTGTTTTTCATAGACCCTGTGAGACTGAGTTAGTAACCTAAAACCAATAAGTCCCTATTTTGTCCAAAAAATGAACATAAGCATTCGTGGTCTTGATTAAGATTAACTCAGAACCCATGTTCAATAATAATGCAGCAGAGTTCTGAATGTTTTCTCTTCCCAATGCACAGAAACTCCTAGCATATAGCTGAAGATTCTTTGGAGAAAGCAGGAAGTGAAATTTACAACATATCTTTGAGATGTTACTACTGGGAAATTCTTCAAGACACCTCTGTCTTAACTTCATTCAGTATACTCTTTCTATTTGTACTGACTTGACTCAAATATTGCTGCTGGGTAGATCCATGACTCTGTATTGATATGGGTCATAGAAGGCTTTTATTTTCTGTCCTAGAAGTTTTTTAATTAAAATCAATTATTAGTAGAATACCCATGTTTTTTGTTCTAGAGATTCTATGATCAATTAGCTCCTACCAAAGATCTCTGCAACCAACTGTCCCAAATAACTTACTATGCTGCTAACAGTGCTTTTGGTACCTAAGCACTACTTTCTTGACCACTGTAAATTCAAAATACCACCAAAAACAATAAAATTGACAAGATCATTTTAATGGCAACCTTTTTCATCTTTATCTTTTTTATATAGAACAGGCATTTTAACAAACAGTTAAAACGATTTCCAAATGATTTAGCTAATACATGAAATCCAGAACTACTAATAAGTATGCCCATATCAATGAATTCATCTGGATCTAATCATACCCATATGACATATTCCTACACATTTTCATGCTTTTGACAATACAAATAAGAAAAAAAAAAGTGTGTGTGTGTGTGTGTACACGTATAGATCACACACATTTGAGGGGTCAAGCAAGCCTACCCCTGGGGAAAACTTTGAAAAGAGACAGATGCTTGGGCCCCCACTCAGGATCTGATTTAGTTGGTCAAGGCAGCAGAATATTTTAAAGTTCCCCGATAATTCAAATGTGCACCCAGGTGGTGTCTGGAGGCAATGTAGAGTGGCATGAAGCTAGACATGAGGAAGATTGACATCCCTTTGTGAAATAACTAATTGTCCTCAGGTGTGGTTATTACACAGTTTTCAGCAAAATAATCATTCAATGTTGGGAAAAGGGTTGTTTTCACTAGGAAGGGAGTCTCTGTGAAGTTCGTGCATTTGGGGTATTTAGAGATTAAATACCTCTAGTACACTTCTTAATTTCCCACTCTTCTTAAACAATGTCTCAGTTTTTATACAAAAAAATGATGAAAATGCCCTGAATGTACCTTATAGTTCAGTACCACCATCGTGTTCAGGCTTTACGGCTGATATTTACCTACTTGAACGATACTGCTACATGAAAAAAATCTTGTGGTTCTCTGACCATGCTTTTATTCAACAACTTAATTAAGTAATTTTCTTTAAGCTCTCCATCAAATTTAGAAGCAGCTAGCTCACATTGCAGGCTTTCAAAATGCACGCATTGCAACAGCCACTTGAAGTTTTGCTTTGATGGGCATTTTATTCCAAATACCCATGGTTAATAATTTAAATAATGTTCCAC
The DNA here is from genome assembly GCF_000951035.1 of Colobus angolensis palliatus. Classification (NCBI taxonomy): domain Eukaryota; kingdom Metazoa; phylum Chordata; class Mammalia; order Primates; family Cercopithecidae; genus Colobus; species Colobus angolensis. The sequence continues at coordinate 10,011,733 of NW_012123376.1, forward strand.
CACTGTGTGCCAGAGATTGCCAGTGCTTTTTTCAAATGATGGTAACCAAATCATCTTTGCCTTCAAACTCTGTGTCGGGATGTCGGGAGTACACTTAAATTTCTCATTTCTTTCAGTTTGTTCTCCTCTCCCCCTGCCTGCCCCCGCTCCCTCACTGTCACACACACAACCATTTCTTTAACAAAATAGCATATTGGTCACTGTTTCTGGTTGCAAACAACAAAATTTTCTTAAGCTAAACTTTAAGAAAAGTAATAGGCAGCTTAAAGAATTTCTAAAAGTACTTAGAATTTGAATGATGCAAAGGATAATATACTTAGATTACAAAGCCTATCACAACATAGAATTTTCCTGTTGGCGAAGAAAAGAATTTGACATTCCTTTGCAAGGACTCTTCTCAGTTTTACTGTTGTCTGTGTATACGCTTTTGCACCTATGTTCCCAGGAAGTTGTTGGTCGATTCTGTTTCATTGGTGTTCTGTAATTTTTTGAACTTAGATAAGCGTATATGAATATATTCTCATAAATACTTTAAAAAATAGGAAAGGGATATTGAAATAGCCTGTGCATACTTCCTCTCTGTATGTTAAAAATTTTTAATGGCAACCAACAGAAACTGAATTATACTAACTTTAGCAAAAGTCGATTCAGTGGAAAGATGATTAGGAACCTCACTGATTTGAAGGAAGTAATGAAAAACCCCAAAGAATAGAAGAAGTATGGCAATTACTCTTGACAGTTACTTTAGCTAACACTTATGCCCTTTAAAAATATATCTACTTTAACTCTATGAAATGTCTGAATTTTCCACGTGTCAGCTTAAGCTTGCCATTCAATGAAACTATGAAATTATGTTTTGGTATTTCTGGTGAAAGACATTTCTTTCAATATTAAAATGTCTTAGAGCAACACAGCTGTGACTCAGGAGAATAGAATGCAAACGATTTGGGAGTGGGTCATTGTGACAACCATGGGTTTGCTTGCTATCAAATCTTGCCCTTCAAAAACTCTTGTATCAAGTGGGGTTGATCTTGCAGGCTTGATTTCCAAGACTCTTTCCAGCGTATTGTGTTTCTGGCTTGATTCAGAGATTGAAATAAACAGAGAATAACTTAAAGGTAGGAATTTTTTTTTTTTTTTTTTACATTTTAATTTATTTTAAATTCTGAAATAAAGCTGCTTGGACACAAGAAATTTTGTGTGGGAAACGCTTTTGTATGTAATTGTTTACTTAATAAGGGATATTGGTGTTTTCAGAGGATGTATAGGCAGGGAAAGCAAATTAAACGTGTAATACATGTCTACTCTAGAAAAAAACAATTTGCTACCCCAACTATGACAGAAGTGTTCAAAGTAACAACTTGCTACAACAAAGCTGACTGATCTTCTCAGGTTAGGTTAATTCATGTTGGTAAACTGGACATTCAGCAATGCATGTCAGCTTCAATAAATTGACAGCAAAGAGCTAGCCATTACTGTCTTTAAAACTGATGCTATAGCCACTATTCTATTCATGATGCCATTGAGCAAGCTCTGGACAGCCTGCTGTAAAATAACTAAAATCCACATACAAAAAACTCTTCTTCCTGCCTGACTTTGAAAATGACTTTTCCAGTGATATTATCTGGTAAGCATACATTTAGTGCTCATATTTCTAGGTAATTAGGCTCAAGTGATCTGCCTTCCTCGGTCTCCCGAAGTGCTGAGATTACAGGTGAGCCTATAAAAACTATGGAAATGCTGTGAAGATGTCCTGTATACCCTGAATATAGTTTGCAATCTCAGCACTTTGGGAGGCCGAGGTAGGCAGATTACTTGAGCCTAGGAGTTCGAGACTAGCCTGGGCCACATGGTGAAACACCATTCCTACCAAAAAAATAAAACCAAAAACAAAAATCGGAATTTCTACAAAATCTCTTTGAAGCCTCTAATCATTCAACTCATTGGCCTTTTCCCCAGATTTTATATATATTCTCACTATAGGCCATTCCTCCTTGAAGATAAATGGGTAATATAAATCTATCAACTGGGAGTTTTTGTTTATTTGTTTGCTTTTCTGGCTCCATTACTGATCTGAAAACTTGTTTTAAGAAACACGGTAGGCCGGGCACAGTGGTTCACACCTGTAATCCCAGCACTTTGGGAGGCTGAGGTGGGCGGATCACCTGAGGTCAGGAGTTCAAGACCAGCCTGACCAATATGGTGAAACTCCGTCTCCACTTAAAATACCAAATTAGCCGGGTGTGGTGGCGGGAGCCTATAATCCCAGCTACTCGGGACCAGCCTGACCAACATGGTGAAACTCCATCTCCACTTAAAATACCAAATTAGCTGGGTGTGGTGGGGGGGGCCTATAATCCCAGCTACTCGGGAGGCTGAGACAGGAGAATCGCTTGAACCCAGGAGGCAGAAATTCCCACGAGCCACGATCACTCCATTGCACTCCAGCCTGGGCAACAGAAGAGAAACTCCCTCTTAAAAAAAAAGAAAAAAGAAAAAAGAAAGAAATATGGTGGCACAGATGTCCATTTCAGCCAATATTGGCATACAATAAATAGCCATCTGTAAATCAGGATCAATTTTTTCATCCTTGGTTAACTCATAGTAGGTTATTTAATGAAAATATCAGCCTGGTGAAAACAAACACTCTAAATCTGTGTGTAAACACATGTAGGATCAGTTTAGATCTGTTTCCATGTAGGCGATCTCTCTTTAATGATGAAAGGCTTTCAGACATGCATGATTTTGTGGCTAGGTGTAGGAGACAGCTGTTCGAATCACCTATTGTTGTAGGACTAGCTGCTAAGATTATTTAGTGCTCTGTGGTCAGTGGTCAGGCTTACGTTTTCACCAGACCACAGTATCAGGTCACAGTTTATCCAGAAATAGTAACAACAATAACAGTAACAAAAAAAATAGTTAACTGCCCAAGATGCCATGACAGCACTTCAAAGTCCTGGTGTCTCAACTGCAACTGTGATGAAAGACCTTACTCCTCTTTATATGCCTTTTACAATATAAATCCCTTAAATATTTCCTCTACTTACATTTAAAATCATCTCAGTATAATTTGCTTGTTTCACATGTTACACATCTAGATTACTCTAAAATAGAAAACAATTCTACTGCATTTATTCATATTATTACTTTCTGTGTTTTTATCTCTTTTCCTGTAGTTCCAATATTCTTTTTTTCACAACCTGTCTAGTGGGATAACATCATTTAGGCATTATTTTAGGGTTACTCTGCTGTTTATAAATTTCCCTTGTTTTCCTTCATCCATCTGAGAATGTTTGGTTTTGATTTTTCTTTATTCATGAATATTTTTGGTGTGTATAGAATTATCGTTCCTTTCTTGTGGTAGTTGAAAAATGTCCCATTTCCTTTTGAGCTCCGCGATTTCTGATAAGAAATCCCCTGTCATTCAAATTATTTTTCCCCTATATAAGTGCTGTTTCTTACTCATAGATTCCAAAAATATTAAGTTTCTAAACTCTGACTATCATGTATTGGTGTGTATTTCTTTGTATTTATTTTGTATGAGATTTGCTCAAATTCTTGAATCTGTAAATATGTGTCTTTTGTCAAAATAATTGGGGTGTTTCAGCCATTATATCTCAAAGATGTCTTAGGTCTGCTCTTCTTCTCTTTTTCATGGACAGTGGTGGTATGGATGTCAGATCTTTTGGTTTAGTCCCACAGATCCCTGGGGCTCTGTCCTTTCTTTTCTCTTTTACTTACTTCTGCTCAGATTGAGTAATTTATATTTTTCCAGCTTCAAGTTTGCTGGCTGTGTCTTCTCAGCCCACTTATCTTCTGTTAATCCCCGCCATCCAGCTCTGCATTTCAGTTATAGTATTTTTCAGTCCTAAAACTTACATTTGATTTTTCTTTATATCTTCCTTGTTGAGGCTCCTAATTTTTTCGTTGATTTTAAGCCTATTCATAATTTCTTGTTGAAACATTTTTATGATATTTACTTTAAACTCTTTGTCAGATAATTCTCACATCACTGTCATACATTTTTCCATCCATTTTCTTTCATATTCTTTCTATGATGAGTGATCTTTAATTGAAACCTGAACATTTTGTTTGTATTATAAGACTTAAAAAGTTTGTAAACATATTCATTACTATACAGGAAGACATAGAGAGTAAAAGAATAAAACAGCAGTTACCACTGAGAATAAACATCTTAACATTTTGGGTTTTTGCTTCATATGTTATTTTGATCATCTGTTTTTTATAATTGAGGGTATATATATATATATGTGTGTGTGTATACATATGTATATATGTGTATATATGTATGTATATATAAAACCATGTATATATATATATATATGTATACACCATATAAATGGTTAAAATGGTAAATTATATGTATACACACATATTATATATGTGTGTTTTGATTTTAAGAGTAGAATTCATTGGGTTAAATCCATTTACATTGTTGTATGTTATGAGACTCTTGATCTTACTTAAACACTTTGTCTTAACCAACTTCATATGGCACCACCTCATTATTGTGAAGTAGGGGTAGAATTTCAGGTTCATCATTCAGCCTCTGTTGACAGTTGGGATAAGTATCCTAATTACTTCTGAGTGGGGTGAGAGTCCTGCCTGCATTAAGCTTCTCCTAATACCGCCTGGGTTGTTTGGGATAAGAGGATCCCATTAGTGCTCTCCATGTGGCCATCAGTGACACCGTGGGAGGAATATGACCTAGTTAATGCTGAGTGATGTTGAAAGTCCTACTTGTATAACTGGCCTCTCCTGACATCACATCAGCGCATATGGAAAGGGATACCTCCTTACTGATAGGTCCGGCTTTCGCATGCAGTCTCCATCATACCTTGTGAAATGTGGAGGGAGCATATTACCATCTGGATTGGATGAATATTTCTTAATTCTCTACTCAGCATTCTTTGGTTCTCTACCCTAGATATGTTGGGGTATCTCCTTACAGCCTATCATGGTTGGAATTATAAACTTTCCATTAGGCTTTTGTGAATGAGAATGAGGTCACAGATTTTTCTCTGTGTCATTGGTGGCGAGACAGGACTTCTTGTTTGAAAGTCTTCTGTCTTTTCAAGCTGCTTATTTCCACAAGAGAACAGAATTTGAATAGAATGGAGTTTTTGTTTATTTGCTTGCTTGCTTCAATTGGTATCATGTGTTGCCCTCTTGTTCATTGTCCAGTCTGGAGTATATGAAGTAAAAAGAAAAGAATGAAATTCACCATTGTTTTATTTCTCTGACACCAACGTCCCCCACTGGTCTGCCATCTTCTCTATGTTTCAGAATCTGCTTTTATTTGTTTTATATATAATGTCCACGGTTTTAGTTTTACTTAGTAAGAGAAATAAGGAAAATTACGTTTTATCCACCTTCTCAGAAGCTGAAATAATTTGTATTTATACTTTTTATCATTTAAATTAGTCTGGCTTTGGGGAGATAGTTAAATAAGTTAATGATTTTGTGGAGGTTTATCATTATACAGAGAGTTATATGTACTGAACCCTTATTTAAAAGGATATTTTTCTATACCTATTATTTATTAGCTCACTTACACTTCCCACACAACAAAATTGAGGTTCAAAGACGTTAACCTACTTGCCCAAAATTATACTGCTAATGAGTGTCAAAAGCAGGATATAAATCTGGAGAATTTGCCTCCAGAGCCGTTTTAATTGCTTCTCTTTACTCTCTCCCCTAGTGTGGGATGGATTGCTACAGGTCTTACACTGGTCAAGTGCTCTGCCATGGACTGATAAGTGTCTCTTAAAAAGCAACATCAGTTACATAAAGAAGAGAAAGGAGTGTTGCTAGGAGCCCAAACACAAGAAACTCTACATACAGATCCATGTTTAACTGGTGCCATGATTGGATCACAAAATTTCATATTCCTAATCTATGATTCAACTATTGACTAATGCATTCCTCAGAGCACATTTTCTCCTATAATTTACTATCCTTTATTTAATTTCTACTTCAATTTATTAATGCATATGCTTGTAATACAAACTCTCAAAATCTCAACCAACTATGTATGTTACCACTAAACTATTCTAGATTAAATGTGGCTATATCTATAATTCTATACTACTATGTTCTTGGTTTAATTTTTAGAAAGAACATTTGAAAATTAGGAAGGCCACTTTGACTTTTACCAAAGGTGACATTATTCTGTTATAGCCAGTTATTCATGGAATCTTTGTGACTGTTTCAAAAGTCCCTTTTAGGTATCACACAGCATTATTTGTAACAAATAACAAATACTAAATACTTAATACAATTTACAGGTAATTGACATTGCTTTTTCATAATTGTTTCTGAATTTAATTTTATAGGTTTATTTTTATCCAAATTATTTGTTACCTTTTTTTAGTAATTATGCTTACATTAACTTTAAAATTTAATTGATGATCCAAAAATAACAATTATTAATGCCCTTACCTTGAGTATCTGCTAAATCAACTACACTGTCGGGTTATAGGAGAATGGAAAAAAAGACATATTTCCTTAGGGTAAACTGTTCATTTATTTTAGTATTACACAATCATGTATATAAAATAAATTAATAAATTCTTACAGTCTTAGCTTGCCATAGGATATAAATGAGCATATATGTATTTTTATATCAAAGAATAAGTGTGTATCAAAACACATACAAGTATACACATACTTATAATGTTCTTTAAATATACATGCACATTATATATAATTTATATAATTATAGATATTAATATAGATACTGACATACATGAAATTAAGTAATTTGGATATTGTTACTGTATGTATGTATGTGTGTGTGTATATTATACATATGTATATAATATATCTCCAAGTAATAGAGCACAAAGTTTACATCATCTGTTTGTTGGAGACAAAAATTATGATGTAGTAAAATATAATATGATTAAAAATAATATAATATGCAACCATATTATGCATATTATGTGACAAAAATAATAATAGGAATAGTTTTAGATTGCCATGAGCGTACATGTACACAAACGGACACACCTATATATTAAACATAAGAACAGACAGTTTCTTAGTTTCCTCTGAGGGTGTTTGATTCTTGTTTTGGACAGAATAAGCTAGAACTTTCTGAAAACTTATGTATGCTAATTAATTGATATGACATGTCTTAAAGTATACCTTTTCATCGTTCTCACACCTTTCGCCTTTTAGCCCAAAACACTCTGTGAGTTATATCTTCCCCTGATATAGAATGTTGGGAGTTGGTGATAGGTCTTAAAATCATTTAGGTATATTTCAGTGAAAACAAAAGAAAATCTAATAGTGATATGGATAATTAGGGCAGTTTTGCTTATGTCACAAAATATCTAAAGTAAAGAATTCTACGTTTTAGTCAGTGCCTCAAAAATGTCATCAAGGACACTTTTTTTTTTTTCTTTTTTTTTTTACAACTTGCAGCAACTTGTTCTTACTTGCTTTTTATCATCACAGAAGCAGGATGGATCTTAAAGCTCCACAACCATGTTTTTTTTATTTTTTTATTTTTATTATACTTTAAGTTCTAGGGTACATGTGCATAACATGCAGGTTTGTTACATACGTATACTTGTGCCATGTTGGTGTGCTGCACCCATGAACTCGTCAGCTCCCATCACACAACCATGTTTTTATACCAACATTCCAAACTGGAAGGAAGTGAGCAGGCAGAAAACAGGAGGTCTGGTTTCTATAAGTTAAAAAAAATAAATAAATTCTCCATATGCCTTCAAACATTTTTTCTTTATATTTGAAATGCACATTTCCTTTTGAGCATATCCAATTCTCTTCGATGAATTAAGTTTATAGTTTTAAAACATAGGCAAAACTATTTAAAGTCATTTCATTATAGATAAGTAACCAGTAAGCAAAGAGTTTGTTAGATTTTGGCAGAATTCATAGGATGTGTTACCTATAAGATAAGTAGTTCATCAGTGGGATAGGTGTGTGTCAAACACAGATATACAGGGATGAAAGGACCAGAGATATTTTAATCTTTATGAGGCACCTGTGTACTAAATATTTATGATATACCAAATATACACATGCTTCAATATATGAGTCTCAAAATATTTGGGCACTTAATATTCACGGGGTCTTATTTGGCCCCACATAGATAACACACATTCTGGTCCCATGTTTTCTCTGCCAAAGAAACACAAATATATCCCATAGCTGTTCATCAAGATGTTTGCCAAGCTTATATTTTGATCTGTGTCCCTGTGTCTCTGTAATGGATCAAATATTCCTGGCACAGAACACCTTCTGTCTATTGGCACAGTTGCTAAAAATCTCAGCTCTGGTCATCATAACTACATAATCAACAAGAAAAGCTGATGTGACAGAGAAAAAGGCAAGATGTATGAACACTCCATGCACTCAAGATTCAGGTAACATGGTCCTTCCATCTTGCTTACATCCTATTCTGCGTTAACTTATCCCAACTATTTCCCCTTTCTTCTCATTGTATTTTACTCTGATTTTTATAATCTCTATGATTGGGGCACTTTAATTTGGTCTGTGAGCCTTTCAGTTCCATAGCCTCTGGTATAACATGCCTTCTTGTATATGTGGAGGCTACTATTGCATCAAGCATGTTTCTCAAATGACAAAACCCATAACTGACCAGAGACGTATCCCAGAACCTCCCCCAGTGACAGGAGAGACTGGGAAAGGAGATCTGGCAAAAGAAACCCGTTTGCCAAGATTGGCTTACATTCAGTGAAGACATCCTCTGCAATGGGTTACAATGTTATAGAACAAAATTGGAAATCTATTAGCAGGAAATTAGAGTGTTAATTAATGGCTGGTAATCAGTTTTTGCATCTGCCATAAAACTGTCATCTTCATTTCTAAATTTATGTTATATTTTACATGTACTTTTTTCATGCAGGAATGAAAGGAAAATTTGAGTAATAATTCCATGCTTTTGTAGATGAGGAAATATGAGCAAGAAATTGATAAAGAACTGAAGTACACAATAATTATTACCAACTTAACACAAACACAACTGTTTTTGGAGTTAGCTCTGTTCCTTTATATATATTTTTATTTTTTCATAGTTTTCTGAAGTGTGATACCTTCATTGTCCTTGAATGTGATAGGGACAGGGCAAAGCAAGTAGAACAGACATAGGCATCTTCTCTGCCTTCATAGAGTTTATTGTTTCAATAAGTTAGAAATTGTGAAAGCAAATACATAAAAGCCTAATCATCCATGAGATGCTGGATTTGTTCATAAGGTCTGAAGTTTAAAATAGGGATAAAAGTAGCTTACAGTCTTATTTTAAGACTGGAATATGAAATAATGTACATAAAATACCTAGCATCTACCCCATATTTGGGGTGAAATCAATGGGTAGTTATTATTATCATTATTAATGCTGCTGCTGTTGATCTTAATAAATTTCAATATCATGGAAAGAATGCAATTTACTAAGAAATACAAGCTTACCCTACTATAAGAAATCTTAAACTTACTAAATGTCATTTAAGGTACATTTATTAGTCATTTGTAAAAATTTACTTTAGCATTATTTTCAAATAAGCTACTCTGGTGTATTTAACATAATATTAATTTGCGAAGCTGATGAGCAAGAGCAACTGATTTGGGTAGTAAAACTGTAAAAGAAGTGTGTGGACATTTAGTAATTGTGCTGAGGCATTAAGGTAATTATAGAAAAAAAATCAGGCTAAAACTGCTATTGAAGAGGATTTTTTTAACATTTATTATTCAGATGACTCATCTAAAATGGATAACTGCTGACTGATTATTGCTCAAGACTGTTTAATTTCTTTAAATGACTTAATCATGGACAACTTCATATAGAAGTTTGGATTTCAGGTAATTATTGAAGGAGAAAGAAAAGTTGCTTGGCAGAAGATCTCAGTTTGAAATTAGAAATAAAATGAGAACAATAAAACATGCACTATGAAATCTCTCTCGAGGTTAACAATAATTCAGCTTTAGGAACTATGTATTCAGACATGACTGACATGACTGGCTCTTTGCATGAAAAGTAAGTGAAGATTCATCTTGGGTGTGTCAAGTTACTATTCACTACTTTTTTTACTTTGTGGAAATCCTCACACACTCTTGCTCATCCACCTCCATTTCATGTTACTAGTGACAGTCTTCCACTATGACCTGCTTGCTCTTAGGATGTTTGAACAAATGATGAGCTATCTGGTTTAGCAATGAATAAGCTAAGCTCCAATAGTGAAATGGACGCCATATTTTCATCGAATGTATTTTAAAGTGAGGAAGAAACATGTTTCATTTGGTTTTGTATTTCATGAGGAGAAAGTGAGAGGGAAATGGCAAGAATTTCCAGAGCTTTGAAATTAAAAACTTCTAGGTGGGGTGACCAGATGTCCTAATTTGCCCAGAAGAGTTTCAGTTTATGTTCATTGTTCCAACATAATTATTAATTGTGTACTATTTCACATTCAAAAATGTCATTGTTTGGATGATAAATTACATGGACAACTAATTATAGAAGCATATTTATTTATTTTATGCTTAAAATGAATGAATCATTTGGGCAAAAAAACATGTTTTACTAAAATATTTTAAAATATCATTTAAAATATATATACATATATTACATATATATGTAAATACACATGTATATATATTACATATATATATAAAGCTAATATATCATTTTATATAGGAGATATATGGATATATTAGATAAATAAATATTACAGCTACAAAACCAAAAAATAATTCCCCAAATGTTAGGGTGTTACCATAATAGAGATTCATCCTCCATTCAAGAAAACCCCACAGCAAGTTAGTAACCTCGCTAGGACAGTTCTTTATATGTGGGAATTCAAGAATCTTGTCTGTATCTATCTTGTGCCTTTACAATCTGAACATGAGAGTTCCAGGATTGTCTCAGGAAGAGACAGTATGAAACATTGTGCAGGATGCTTTTATTGTTCCTGCCCAGAAGTAACACTTGCCTCCTCCACCCATGGTCCACTGTCCAAAACTAGGCACAATTCTAGTATTAAAAATATCTTGATCACATTATTACCACGACAGAAAATACTTACCCACTCCCCATGGGCGACAACTCCAAGTTCTCTCAGTTCCTGCATCCAGCTCAGGAGGCCAGAATCTCTGGTGACACACTGTGGTCTCTACATCAAGTTAGGTGTAGCTCCATCAAATTGTCTGCCTGCCTCCATAGAGCAAGCATTCAGCACTGAAATAAGAATAGAATAATTTCTGTGAACACTTCCATTCAGAAAGGAGAACAGGAAAAACTCCATCGTCATTGATTCACAGCAATTATCAAATCACTTTGGACAGTATCATAAATGGTCTCTGATATGGAGATGATGAAGTCACTTTGATTAATCCTTGATTCTGCTTTCAAACCACTATTGGAGCCACTATTAACGCCACACTTCTAAATCTCTTTATCAATGGCTTACCAAATCTGACATCTTGATCCCTTTTGTTGGTCTCCTATGTGTCTTATTTCCACTTAGTTCTCAGAATAAAATAAATATTAATTATTCATTATTTATTTTCTAAAATCTCACAAATAATTGTTTTCTATTATATTATAAAATATTACATTTTAATCATGCAACTAATAAGCATGGTTTTGTAAATTATGTCTCCTCAAAGTTGGTTAAATTATCATGAAATTCTTCTTTCTTAATGGAAATCTTTTGACAGGTAGAAATTTTCTAATTTTCTAATTCTGCAGTAGATTAGGCTCATTACTTTCATTGTATACAAGGGGTATTTAAAAAGTAATTTTTATGCATGTTAAAGTAATTATTTTGTACATTTCCAATAAATAATTGTTACTTAATATAATTCTAACTGAAAAAAATTGCATGTGTGTAGGTTTTAAATTTGGGAGGAAATAACACTTAAAACTAAATTTAAAGAAATTAACATATAAACATCATGTAGTGTCCTTTTTGTTTTTATGAATTTTACTGGACCTAATCTAGTATTTCAGTTAATTTCTAACATACAATATTTTTGAGTCTCTTTCTAGTAGCCATACAGGAGTAATAACTTATTTAGCCAGTGAGTAACACTTTTGCCTTTTAGTTCTTCACCAATGATGTAAACTGGTTTTTGGTGTCAACATTCTGCCAATTTCATGACCCTTAATAATTGTAATTCTTATGTTGAAACCACATTTGCCAAAATTATAACTGAAAAAATTATTGCAGTGAAAAGAATCTGACCTAACCAAGTCCATCTTGCTTTTAACCCCCAAACAGTCCTTGTTCATTCTGGGAGTCTGCTAAAGAAACTCTGGGAGGAACTTAGTTTGTAGTTTAGCTTTGAAACAAAGATGATAACAGCCCTCCCCTAAAACAAACCCCTTTCTTGCCTGGGGATCAGACTGCTTTTACAAGGGTGACAAATTTGCCACACGATTAGAGAACATAGTTTAGGAGTTATGCAGCTGGAGGCTGAAAGGCTCTTAACCTCCCCAATTTGCTATTGTAAAACCTATTCACTAATGTAAAATCTATTCACTATTGTAAAACCTAAGATTAGTGCTTGAGCTATTTTGCAGACCCCGTACTGATGGATCAGTCAGTATTACACAGATCAGTAAACTGGCTCACCTGGTCTTGTGGGCCCCAACCAGGAACTCACACAATGCAAGAGAAGAGCTTCAACTCTCTGTGATTTCATTTCCACCCAACCAATCAGCACTCTGCACTTTCCAACCCCCTACCCACCAAATTATATTAAAAACCCAATCCCCAAGTTTTCAGGGAGACTGATTTGAGTAATGATAAAACTCCACTGTCCTGTACAGCCAGTACTGCATGAATTAAACTCTTTCTCTATTGCAATTCCATTGCCTTGGTAAATTGGCTCTGTGTAGGCAGGGATAAAGGAGAACCCACTGAGTGGCTACAATGTTATAGTTCCTTTTTTTTTTTTTCTGGTTTATATAATTAATGAGAATTATAGTTTTGTTTTTCCTTTTAATAGTATTTTTTTCTCCAGTAAAGTGTTACCGAAACACTAGGGGTTTGATCTAGGTCCTGCTGCTCACCACATAGAAACCAATCGCTGAGATGACAAGTATTGCCAAGGAAGAAGGTTTTAATCAGATTCTGCAGCCAAGGAGGTGGGAGCTCAGACTCAAATCCATCTCCGTGACTGACTAAAACTAGGAGTTTATACAGCAGAGAAGACATGGAAACAGGAGCCGGGGGGCAAGGAAGCCATCATGATGAATGAGGGGTCCAGCATCTCATTGTCTGGATGTGATGATCTCTTGAGTTTCAGTTCTTTTGAGTCTTTTGTTTTGAGAGGCCCAAAGAGCCTTTCCTAAGGAAGAAGCTCAGATAAAACAAATATAAGTTTCAAGTTTTAAGAACATAAGGGTCAATTTTTACGTTTATTCCAAAAATCTATCTATGGGACTATTGGGTTGGTTTCAAAAGAAAAACTTAATCTCAGCAACTTAAATTTGAGTAGCTTCTGCTCTCATTTAATTAATTCTGCCTTTAAACATACTTTGTCATGAACGTTTCAATAACACTGAGAATATTGTCTATACAAATGAATCATACACGAACATATTCTTAAATACTTGCTGGATATCAGACCAAACCTGTAATTTATTTTAACTTTCCTAAGGATATCTTAAGATACACTTCTCTGGGTTATCTTTTAAAAAATATTTTAAGAACCTCTCAGGTAGGAAGAAAACTAACAGCTATATAACTGTCTTCACAGTTGATACTAAAGAGATTTTTGATAGTACAATAGTAGTAATGGCTTGCATTCATTCAGTGACTTCTCTAGAGTCACAGGGCAACTGTGCTGAGACTTTAAAATAGATTATAACATGTAATCACGACAACCACTCAAAAAGCTGGACAGTGTAACTTCACTTTACAGGTAAAGAATCTAATTCATAAGGATGGTCCGCAATTTGGACAAACAGAATAGAGCTAAAAACCAGAGACAGGATACTATTGCAGTTTTTTTCTGAGTCCAAATTCATTCTTCTTAAACTTTACATATAAAAGTTTGTATTGTATAGATCCACTGGACTAAGCAAAGTGCTCAGTGAATGCTGTGGGCTTAATAAATAGAGTTTAGTTTACTAGAACTGAGCAAATCATATACACCAATGAGTATAAGTTCCAACCTAGAATTTAGCAAATATAAACTAACTTGTCTTCTAATTTATATTAAAAATCAATGATAAATTTGCAAAAGTCTTTAGAATGAAAATAACTTTATAATAGAAGTTGATATTCTTCTGTGTTCTCTAATGTCCTTCCGGTAACAGTCAAAGGAATAACTGTTTTTACAGAGCTGCTGTTCTAAGGCTGTTCTGTGCCTATTGACAGGCTTCAACAGATGATTGTCTGCAGGTATTTGCCTGGGGGAATCTATTGAATGTCAGTGCAAATCAGGGCAGTTTCCTCAACTGTAGAAAGTTACTGGCAGGAACCTTGCAGGCATAGGTATATTTTAAGACAAGGGAGCTGCACTTTGTGCCTATAAGTTTATATTACCAAATAACTAAATTTGACCTTGATGTCAGTTATTTTATAATTTCTTTATAATGCACTTTGTTTAAAGCATATTAATAGGAAACTGAAAATGTCAGAGATTATGAATATAGCTTCAAACATACTTGTATGATTTTAAAAACATAAAGTTTACTTTGCTGGCATTATATTATTTGACCAATGTGAATATAGAAGAGTTAATATAATAGTTATAATAATAATGATGGTGTGCTATATGATTGAATACTAAATTTAGACAACACTTTTTAAAAATTATATTTTATAAGTGCATCTTTTGACTAATTTAAAAAAACAGAAACAAAATCCTAAACTACTATCACTTACATTTTTTTTTAATCTGTTACCTTCGATCTTCAGAAGCTATGGTACACATTTCTGCCGACTTGAGACCAAGGCACTTGCCACTCTAAAGTATGTTTTCTTCTTCACAAGTAACATGATGTGCTAATTAACTGTTAAAATTTGTGGTAGAGGACTGAGAAAACAAAATAATAATGTGTCACAGTTTTAAAGAAAACACAAACAACGTTTTACTATTTTGATGCAGATGCATTCAGTTTACTATTCCTGGTGGGACAAAAATTGGTGAAATTGTTATGCTAAGAAAAAACGAAGCACCTTCTAAACTATAATATAGAAGAGGATCTATTAAACAAAAGCAGAGTTTCACTGAAATAGACTTTATTGTTTTGGGACAATATAAATATTGGTTCCAAATGCATGATATTAAAAATAATTAATTTTATTATACATCAAGTATAACAGAGACATTTAGATTTAAACCTAGAATTTCAGTTGAAAACAGTTTCTTAGCTTTCAGATTTAATCTTTTCATGCTAAGAACTTATCAAGACCTAGAAAGAACAGAACAACATTGGAAACTTAGACTGGTCAACAACCCGTTGACAGAACATGAGCTATATTTTGGCTTATATGATTGCACATATTTGAAATCACTCATGAGACATAGACCAAGGGAAAGATTAGCCATACAGCATTCTGTTTCCTTGGAGACATAAAATGATGCAAACAGTTTTGTTACAATTTCTCAGGCCCCAGATATTACAAGGATGTATAGATTTCACAAGAGATGCTTTGATAGAAATGGAGGCTTTCACAGGAGAAATGCATTTTCTATAAAATGCATTGTTTTCTTTATCACTTTTTCAAATTATCACAGAACCAGCTTGAGATTAAAGCATAAGAAACTTAATCTGTATTAACTGTTGCTAAATGTTGCAGGTTATGCCAACAGAACTATGTGCAGATAGACTTTCCAGATATAGATACGTTTAAGAGAATTCAATCAGAAATTCCATGGGCAATAACACTTCAAGAGCAGTCTCCATAACTTGTTTCAGTTAACAAAAGGTATACCTGAATATAACTCTCTTTGTTCAAGATTTATTAGCAATAAAAATCAATCTCTGGCATATAAAAAGTTTGCAAAATTAAGAAAAGATAATTCCATAGTAAAAACTCAAAGGAAAAATACACCTTTCAAAAAAGAATAACAAAGATTTGTAAATTTTACCACAATTGTTTAGAATTCTTAAAAGACCTAGTTCCTAAGAGCAGGAATGGAATGTTACCAGAAAATAAAGGATTGACAGAGAATATGAGTTTATTTAGAAATAGATGATAAAGAATCTAAAAACACAAATTAAAAATAAAAATTTCCAATGGAGGCAGAAAAAATGAAGTCATTTATTGGGTCATGATATCATTATTATAAAATACAAATTTGAAAAAGAGATTTACAGTACAGTACAGGAAAAAAAGAGATTACAATTCTGAGAGAACTTGATATTAATGGGAGACAGAGAGTAGAAACTCGATTTACATGTTCCAGAAACTTTTAAAGGACAAGAATCAATACCCATAAGATTCAAGTAAAGAACATTTTTGGGTATTAAAAAAACCCTAATAAATGATTTTATTGTGAATCAGGAATAATTAATCATATTCTCACTCTAGGTGAATGAGGTAAACATTTTTTATTATGAGCACAAAGCATAAGCAATCAACATATACATGTATGTAAAGGATTACACATACATGTCACATATGTAAAGAATTATATGTGGCATGTAAATATAATATGTATATTTACACATACACATATATGTGAATAGAAATATATATTGTGATGGTTAATATTAAGAGCTAACTTGATTGAAGGGTGCAAAGTATTGTTCCTGTGTGAGTCTGTGAGAGTGTAGCCAAAGTAGATTAACATTTGAGTCAGTGGACTGGGAAAAGGCAGACCCACCCTCATTGTGGGTGGGCACCATCTAATCAACGGGCAGGGAGACTAGAATAAAGTAGACTTACTGAGTCTTCCGGCCATCATCTTCCTGTCATGCTGGATGCTTCTTGCCCTCGAATATCAGACTCCAGGTTCTTCAGCCTTTGGACTCTTGGACTTACACTAGTGATTTGTCAGGGGCTCTCTGGCCTTCAGCCACAGACTGAAGGCTGCACTGTTAGCTTCCCTACTTTTGAAGTTTTGGGACTCAACTGGCTTTCTTGATCTTCAGCTTGAAGACGGCCTCTTGTGGAACTTCAACTTCTGATCCTGTGATCCTTAATAAATTCCCCTTCATATATACAATCTATCCTATTAGTTCTGCCCTTCTAGAGAACTCTCATACATATTTATATTAGACAAATATATATATTTATCTATTTAAAAATACATATTTGTATAAAAATATGCATGTATGTTTTATATTTGTAT
>NW_012123376.1:10030097-10073473 GCF_000951035.1 Colobus angolensis palliatus
ATTATATATTCATTTGTAATCAATATTATATATAATACATTTATATTTATATAAGCATATGTTATATCTATGTAAATATATAGATATAATTACATGATTACATATATGTAATCCTTTATATATTATGGAATAAATTTTATTTTTTATTTCATTTTATTTTATTTTTTATTTATTTATTTTTTTTGAGACGGAGTCTCCCTCTGTCGCCCAAGCTGGAGTGCAGTGGCCGGATCTCAGCTCACTGCAAGCTCCGCCTCCCAGGTTTACGCCATTGTCCTGCCTCAGCCTCTGGAGTAGCTGGGACTACAGGCGCCCGCCCCCTCGCCCGGCTAGTTTTTTTGTATTTTTTTAGTAGAGACGGGGTTTCACCGTGTTAGCCAGGATGGTCTCGATCTCATGACCTCGTGATCCGCCCGTCTCGGCCTCCCAAAGTGCTGGGATTACAGGCTTGAGCCACCGCGCCCGGCCCGGAATACATTTTATATTGGCTTAAGGGCTCTGAAACCACTAGATGCTAAAAGAGAAAAAAGAACTAACTTTTGATGTCAAAAATCTTGATTTCCTAATTTTACATTCATGTAAAATTCATTGATATTTAAGGCTTCATATTGATATTCTGGAACATATAAGGTTTCAGAACTATATTACATGATTATCTTCCTTAAAAACATATTTGAGTATGTATTTTAGTCCTCTGTAATATAAATTAACATCAAGAATTCAAAAATTGGGAAACTGGTTTATAAAGGGCTCACATAAAGTGGTGAGAGTAGAGCTGCTTTAAATTATTTTCTTAAATGTAAGTATGGTTAAAAAACAGTGAAATCTCAATATAATTACTCGAGTATTGGGTAATTCAAAAGTAAATAATTGTCATAAAATTAGGGATACATAAGAGTAATTTAAAATGAACAAAAGGCTAATAAAATGAATCTTAGGCAATATTGGGACATAAAATCATGCTAAATTACTAATCTGAGAAGTTATGGTATGCTTGTGGGAGGGCTAGATGTAATAACATAAAAATTATTTGTATTTATAAGTACAAATAAATTTTAAAATCTCAATAAGACAGGCAGTATCCTGGAGGATGGATGTCAATTCAAAAATAAATACATAACTTGATTAGGCAAACAATTATAGAGTAATTGGGAAAAAAATTAAAGAATAACTTACTAAAATATGTCAAAAGCAGACAAGTTTCAAAAATTTAATTAAAAAAGTAATTTGCAAACAAGAAGTTTTATAGTTCAGATAAAGATGGAAAATCATCACGTTTATTATTTATTTCTAAGAAGCACAAGTGTTGTATTACTACTGGACAACGGTTGCAACTATAATGTATAGCTCAAAGTTTCTCTTGTAGGCAGTCTGAGGTGGTCTTCTATTATTGCCATTTCCTGGTATTCGTTCCCCCCTCCCCCCTTTATTTTAGAAGGAGTTTTTCTCTTGTCACCAACGTTGGAGTACAGTGGTGCCACCTGGGCTAACTGCAATCTCCACTTGCCAGGTTCAAGCACTTCTCCTGCGTCAGCCTCCAGAGTAGCTGGAATTACAGGCTCGCACCAGCAGCCCAGCTAACTTTTTTAGTAGAGACAAGGTTTCACAATGCTGGTCAGACTGGTCTCGAACTCCTGACCTCAGTTGATCCACCCACTTGGCCTTCCGAAGTGCTGAGATTACAGGCATGAGCCACCACGCCCAGCCTCATTCCCTTTTTAATCTCTTATTGAATGTGGGCTGAATTAGAGGATTAGTGGCTCACTTCTAATGAATATGATATAGCAGAAGAGACAGAGTATCACCTCTGAGATTAGGTAACAAGAAACTGTAGCCTCTCTTCCCCAACCCCCGACAGCTTCTCTCTTCCCTCAGCCTGCACTCTGGAGAATACATGCAAACCTATGGCGAAGCCCAGCTAGTGAGAAACTGCTATTCTTAGTCAAAAGCCAGGAAGTCCCTGAGTCCCACTGACAACCACATGAGAGAGCTGGGAAATGAATTCCCCATTTGAGCTTTCTTCTCCATTTGAGCTTTGCCATCATTGCATCCCCAGGTGATTTCCTTGGGGAAAGGTGATACCTGGATTTCGGCCTCCTAATAAACCCAGAGCCAGAGGCATCTGGCTAAGCTGCTTCTGGATTGCAGACCTACATACGCAGTGACTAAATAAATAATAAAATATTTTGTTTATTTTAGCTACTATACTTTGGGTAAAGCTTAGAAAATTCTAGATAAAAATATAAGCATCACATCACTAAATAAAATAATATGTTCTGAAAAATCCATGTTATAAACTGGGGTCACAACTCAAGAGGAAAAAAGGCAAAAAATATATAAAATACAAGAGGTACACAAAAGTTCAAAACATAGATAATTTGTATCCTTAGAATGGTAAGAGAATAAAGCCACAAAAAGAAAAGAAAAAGCAATAAAATAAGAAATCATTAAATCAATAATATTGAATATTAATATATATGATATATACAATATATGTTTATGTGCATATACTTTATCTGTATATCATATATATTGTATACATATATTTATATTTATATTGTTTTTATTCATGTGTATGTGTCTTTGTATATATCTGGAGGATTAAATGTTATACCTCCAGGAGGTATATTTATATGAAATGGAGGATTGACAATTAAGGTTGACACAACATCCCAGAGACAACTAAAATATGAAGGAATTAATAACAGGAGATAAAATATAAAATAGGAGACAAAAGAGAAAAGATCAGCCCGGAAGGCCCAATTTCTAAATAAAAAGAGTTGCAGCAAGAGCAAACTGAGAAAATGGAAGGGAGAAAATTACCAGAGGAATGCTTCAAAGAAACTTCCCAGAATTGAAGAACATGTATTACCAGATTAAAAATAATAATAAAAAAAAATGAGCACAACAATACTGAGATCTCAGTAAAATAAATTAAGAAGATTCACAGTAAGACTCATCATTTTGGAAATTCTAAAGCACTTGAGAAAATATAACAACATAACTTATAAGGAGGAAACATACCAGGAGAGATAGGTAAAATGTTATTAGACCTCTCAATAACAGCCCTGAACACTGAAGATCTTGAATATTTGAGGACATGTGACTTACAAATTAGAAATTCATAATTAGCTAAACTAAAAATTAGGTATGAGTGTAGAATAAAGACATTTTTAGATGCAAAAATTTCAGAACAATTCCATGTCATGCTCCACACTTTGTGGGTTGTTATAGCTGTCAACAAACTTTTTCTGTAACAGCACAGTTAATAAATATTTCAGACTTTGTGGACAATAAAGTTTTTGTTGCAACCACTCAGTTCTGCCCTTGTAGTATAAAGGCAGCTACAAACAATATAAAGGAACGGGTATACCTATGTTCCAAGTAAGTTTTATTTGTGAACACTTAAATTTGAATTTCATATAACAATCATATGTCATAAAATATTCCTCTTTCTCCAACCACTTAAAACTGTAAATGTCATTCTTAACTTGTGAGTTTTACAAAAATAGATGGTGAGCCAGATTTGGCCTGCAAGCTCGTAGTTTATTGACCACTGAGCTACTGGAAGATGAGTTTCTTCCAGATAGAATTAACCTTGAAAGAAGGAGTTATAAAATTAAGGACACAGAGAATCCAGTACAGGTAGGAGGTAAAGGAAATCCCCAGGATGAAGATGAAGGAAAATTCCAGGAAAACAGTGATGTAGTTGTCCTCAACATCCACTAGTCAAGGTTGGAACGGGAGGATGGACATTCCAGGATGGTGTCTCTGGGATGTGGTTTCAACTTTAATTGTCAATCCTCCATATATCTGGAGGACATAACATATTAAACATATTCTCCAGATATAACATATTTCGCCCTCCAGATATATGCCCCAGAGGTATGTCACCAAAGAAAACAATGAAACAAAGCCAAACAAAACAAAATTACAGATTTCTCAATCTGTTGATCTTGAGAAGAACTATAAGGTTTGTTGGAGTCGTGGAGAGAAGGAATCATAATGAGTACAGGTGCTCCTTGACTTATGAGTACAACCCTTCCCTGAAGGGGCTATGTTCTGATAAACCCACTGTAAATTGTAAATACTGTATGTCAAAAGTATGTCTTTGATTTAACAGTATTTTCAACTTCGATGAGTTTATCCAGACGTAGCCCCATTGTAAGTTGAGGAACAAACTGAATGTGTACTGCTTTTGTACCACTGCTAAGTCAAAAAATCAGTAAGTCAAAACATCTGAGTCTGCCTAGCAAAAAATGAACAGGAAAATAAATAAGATAATTATTAACTGGTTAAAACAAAATCAGAAAAGTCATTCAAGAAAAAAATAAACATCATAACTAAGTTGTACAGATCTGAATACTTGCTTAGTTATGGTAATGTAATCACAGAATATTGATTTAATAGAAATCACAATATAATTTTATTGGGAACACTATCAGAAGTAAGTGTGTATTGAGGATGGTGATGGGGGAAGGTTCTTAAGTATCTAAAACTGAAAATTCACTAAATGGTAGCCTAAGTATAGTATTTAGAAATATGGATGGAACCATCTGAAGAAATAGGCAACAATAGTAAGTTTTTATTTGTAAGGTGCCTGAACCGGGAGTAGGGAGTGCTAGACAAGACCTCTATTTTTGCTTACATGTCAATGGATGTCTAAATAGTGTTTTAGTACCAACAAAAATTGAATAGGAAGTAGAAAAAATCAATATCTGTTCTACAAATGGCATTACCTAGATTGTACAATAATATTAATGATACTATTTACAGGAATTTATATTATTTTTTATATCAAAACATATAAAATAAATCAAAATAACTCTGCAAGGTAGGATTAGAGTCCATCTAAATAAGAAAAACCTGGAAGGCTGTTACATTAAATAAAAAAGTTTCAACTAGTTGGGTCCCTTTGCCTGGAGTGCTCTTCCTTCAAATATTAGACTGGCTAGTGCTGTCCCCAGCATCAGGTCCCTACTAAGATATTCCTTTCTCAGGGAGCTCTTTCCTCAGCATCCCACAGGCACATATAATCTTTATCCTCCTTCCCTCTTTTGCTTTCTTACATAGGTGTCATAAAGCTCTTATATAAGTTCTACTTTTAGTTGTTAGTTTTTCATTGTCTTTGTGTTCCCTTTAGAATATAAACCATATGAAGGCAGGGTGTTTTCATCTGTTCTACCACTTCTATATTCCCAAAACTTAAGAGTAGCCTCTGGAACACAATGACTCAATAGATACACTCCATAGATACACCATATGTTTGAATAAATGAAAAGTGCCTTTTAATAAATTAAGAGATGGAAGAAAAACAGAATAGTGTGAGCATTTATATTTTCTCAAATTAATTTATAGATGCAGCAAGACATATACCACCTCTCCACAGGGATTTTTATTAGAGCTTGTCAAAATAATTTTTAAATTCAAGGTAATAGGAAGCACTGTATACAGGTAGTAGGGGTATCTGAGTGTAGTGGCTATTGTCATTAAATCAGTGAGAATAAAGATACTTTGAAAAATACAAAAATGTAATTTTCCTACAAGATTTTTAAATATATTATAAAATAGAATAATGTAAAAAGTTAGTTTGCATAAAATTTAATAGGTAGGTAAACAGATATTCAGTCTTGAAACTGAGTTCATTATATGCCCTACTAATGGGAGAGTTATACAGTGGCGTGGGAAATAGAGGTTACTTGGGAATTTTTAAGTTCACATATTTCCTTATCACATACACCCAAATAAATTCCAGAGATTAAAAGAAGTCAAATAATAACTTTTATATAAAACAAAATGATAAAATATACAATAAATGCATTGGTAAATATCTCCCACACAAATAATGTGAATAATGTTTTACCTGGTATTTCAAAGTTGATAAATTAAAAGCCATGACAAATAAAACTGACAGAGATATGATTAGCAGAAATATTTTGAATGTATATTTTATTAAAATGTGTGAAGCAATTTTCCAATCATAAGTAAAATGGCATTCCAATTTTTAAAAGGCAAAGAAATAAAACAGGAAAAATGTTCACTTTCATCAATAATTTTAAAAATGCAAATGAAAAGAACAATAGGATAATATTTTTCTCTTTCTAACTAGCTAAGCCTAAAACTAGTAATTAATACTATATTTCTAGTACAAATAAAAACTGGTTGAAACCTTTTGGAGGGAAATTTGTTCTTTTAATTGGTATCTTTATCAATAAAATCGTCAAGAATAAAACTGTTTTATGTTTTAGGTAGTTCTTCAAAGTATTAATTAAAATTAAAAGATAATAGAAACAACATAATATTCAGCAACAGATAAGTGTTAAACACATTGAATAATCTTGGCTGGGCACAATGGCTCACATCTGTAATCCCAGCATTTTGGGAGGCTGAGGCAGGTGTATAGCTTGAGGCCAGGAGTTTGAGATCAGCCTGGGAAACAGAGGTAAGACCTCATCTTTACAAATAATTTTTAAAAAATTACCCTGTGTAGTGGCATGTGCCTATAGTCCCAGCTATAGTGGAGGCTGAAATGAGAGACTCACTTGAGTCCAGGAAGTCGAGGCTGAAGTCAGCCATGATTGTGTCACTGCACTCCAGGCTGGGTGACAGAGTAAGAACTCATCTCAATAAATACATACATACATACACAAATAAATAAAGTTTAGGTTAACAAAAAGATAGTGTTTTTATATAAAAACATTTCTGCAGCCTTTAAAAATCATGCTACAAGCATATCCAAAGATATGAAAAAGTCCTTATGATATAGCATTAATGGAGGCCAAATAAGTGATACTAACATTGGTTTTTAGAATGATTCCAATTTCTTTGTCTCGTATTTACATAGCATGTAAGAATTCTGCCTGTCTAATTGTGCTAAATATATTGTGAAGTGTGAAAATTGGTTGTCTCTGGCACATGTGTGCATACACACACGATATTTTTTAAATGGTTGTGTCTGGTTATTGGATTGCGGATGACTTGTAATTCTATTTACTCGTTTGCATTTTACATTTTGTACAATGAATATAAAGAACTTTTATTATTTGATAAAAGAGTTGAACTGAAGTACCTACATAAACTTTTTCAGAAGCCTATCGAAATATCATCACTAAGTCTTACAATTTAAATACTGGCATTTTCATGACTGTCTCAAATAAGGGAATCAGAAAATAGAATGTGGCAGCTAAGAGTTGGATGTTACTGCTTTTCTTTGCTGAAAACTCTTCATAGCCGTTCACTGTTTATAAATGACAGCACAAAAGAATAATTGGGAACAGTTGCTTGATATAAAAGAAAAGGTAAAAGTCTCTGAAAGTCCCCTGCCAGAGAGTTATTTTTGGAGGTCTTTAGTTGGCAAGGCTTGAGCTATCACATATGTTTGTGTCTCAAAGACTACAATAGCCATCATTCAACAATAACAACAACAAAAAACCCAAAATAAACATAAAATATAAGTATGTTTACAATGCAATGATTTTATTTTTAAAATGCTGTAATTTACCACTATCCTTGAAAGGCTGGAGAATTTAAGCAGTGTTTGAAGGAAAAATGTCTGTGGTATCCCGAAAATGCAGGATTTAAGCAAAGGTTATTTGAGGTGTACAGTTTTAAGTCCTTATCTACTTTCTTCCATTTTCTTTTTTCTGCAGAACCTGTCCACTCTCTTCCATTTTTGTCACCTCTTGTGATATGATATACATATGGTGGCTACTGTTAAAATGTGTCCCTAGATATAATTAACTATAACAGATTTGTGAGACAAACCTATGTCAGAGTAAAAAATAAACTATAGAACATTTACTATAGGTCAGGTATTATTCTTTGTACCTTAAATACACCTTCACAACAGCCCTGTGATATACTGTTGATACCCCTTTTGTTCTCAGATTAAAACATCAAGGCATAGAGAAGGTAGGTGTCTTGCCCAAGGTTACACAGTGAATAAATAATGAACTGAGACATAGGCCAGGGATCCTGGCTCTTAAACACCTTGGTAAGTTTCCTGACATTATTTCAATTACCTATTGAGCTCCTGTAGGAAAAACAACCACTAATGCATGGACGGTAGCTTTTCTTTGAAATTAATGTATACTCCTACTGCAAATCAAACTGGAAAATAGTTTCTCCTGAGGCAGAGAAAACTGACTTGAAACTTAGAAGAGAGATGCTCCCTTCCCTCTTGAAATTCACATTCTGAAGAATGAGGAATTTTAGAGTAGGTTTAGGGGGTGATGATGAGCTGTCCGAGGCCACGTAGAGTCAGTATGAGAACAGTGGTCCCATCAAACAATTTTATTTTTGGCAATTGTAGTATGCAATTACAGTAATGACAATTTTTCTATTCAACTGTATAGAAAACCAGTGAATTTGAGGAAGGTGACATGCAGTTATACCTTGTATTAGTTTGTTATTATACTTCTGATAAAGTCATACCCAAGACTGGGCAATTTACGAAAGAAATAGGCTTATTGAACTTACAGTTCCATGTGGCTGGGAAGGCCTCACAATCATGGTAGAAGGTGAAAGACATGTCTCACATGGTGGCAGAAAAACAGACAGCTTGTGCAGGAAAGCTCTCTTTTTAAAACCAGCAGATCTCATGAGACTTACTCACCATCATGAGAATAGCACGAGAAAGATCAGCCCCCATGATTCAATTACCTCCCACTAAGTCCCTCCCATGACACGTGGGAATTGGAGGAGTTACAATTCCAGATGAGATTTGGGTAGGGACATGCCAAAACCATATCATTCGAACCCTACCCTACGCCTCCCCCAAATCTCACATCCTCACTTTTCAAAACCAATTATGACTTCCCAACAGTCCTCCAAAGTCTTAAGTCATTTCAGCATTAACTCAGAAGTCCACAATCCAACATTTCAGCTGAGACAAGGCAAGTACCTTCTGCCTATGAGCCTGCAAAATCAAAAGCAAGTTAGTTACTTCCTAGATACAATTGGAGCACAGGCTTTGGGTAAATGCAACCATTCCAAATGGGAGAAATTGGCCAAAACAAGGGGACTACAGGTCCCATGCAAGTACAAAACCCAGCAGGAAAGTCAAATCTTATAGCTCCAAAATAATATCTTTTGACTCCATGTCTTATATCTAGGTCATGCTGATGCAAGAGGTGAGTTTCCATGGTCTTAGGCAGCTCTGTCTCTGTGGCTTTGCAGGGTATACCCCCACTCCTGACTGCTTTCACAGGCTGGTGCTGAGTGCCTGTGGCTTTTCCAGGTGCACAGTGCAAGCTGTCAATGGAGCTACCATTCTGGGGTCTGGAGGATGGTGGCCCTCTTCTCACAGCTCCATTAGACAGTGCCCCAGTAGGGACTGTATGTGGGGGCTCTGACCCCACATTTCCCTTTTGCACTGCTCTAGCAGAGGTTCTCTATGAGGTCCCCACTTTTGCAGCAAACTTCTGCCTGGGATTCCTGGTATTTCCATGCATCCTCTGAAATCTAGGCAGAGGTTACCAAACCCCAATTCTTGAACCTGTGCACCCACAGGTTCAACACCACATGGAAGTTGCCAAGGCTTGGGGCTTACCCCCTCTGAAGCCATGATCCAAACTTTACATTGGCCCCTTTCAACCCTGGCTGGAGCAGCTAGGACACAGGGCACCAAGTGCCTAGACTGCACACAGCCCAAGGACCCTGAGCCCAGCTCATGAAACCAATTTTTCCTCCTAAACCTCCAGGCATGTGATGAGAGGGGTTGCCTCACAGGTCTCTGACGTGCATTGGAGACATTTTTTTCCATTGTCTTTGTGATTAACATTAGGCTCCTCCTTAGTTATGCAAATTCCTGCAGCCAGCTTTAATTTCTTCACAGAAAATGGGATTTTCTTTTTTATTGCATTGTCAGGCATTAATTTTCCAAACTCTTATGCCTATTTCCCTTTTAAAGCCAAATGTCTTTAACAGCACCCAAGTTACCTCTTGAATGCTTTACTGCTTAGAAATTTCCTCTGCCAGATATTCTAAATCATCTCTCTCAATTTCAAAGTGCCACAAATCTCTAGGCAGAAGCAAAATGCCACCAGTCTCTTTGCTAAAAATTAACAGTCACCTTTTGCTCCAGTTTTCAATAAGTTCCTTGTCTCCATCTGAGACCACCTCAGCCTGGACTTTATTGTCCATATACTATCAGCATTTTGGGCAAAGCCATTCAACAAGTCTCTAGGAAGTTCCAAACTTTCCCACATTTTCCTGTCCTCTTCTGAGTCCTCCAAATTGTTCCAACCTCTGCCTGTTACCCAGTTCCAAAATCATTTCCACATTTTCAGGTATCTTTTCAGCAGCACTCCACTCTACTGGTACCAATTTACTGTATTAGTCCATTTTCATGCTGCTGATAAAGGCATAGCTGGGACTGGGTAATTTACAAAAGAAAGAAGTTTATTGGACTTACAGTTCCATGTAGCTGAGGGGGCCTCGCAGTCATAGTGGAAGGTGAAAGTTACATCTCACGTGGTGTCAGACAAGAGAAGAGAGCTTGTGCAGGGAAACTGCTCTTTTTAAAACCATCAGATCTCGTGAGACTTATTCACTATTATGAGAATACACCTCAAAGCATGAATGTGAGTTTTAGACCCACTGGCAAGAAGTAAGATAAATTCTTCCTGACATTTTGAATGTAAGAAAATCATTGCAAATTTACTGAGATCTGAAGCGTTAATAGATCCTGGGCATAATACGCAGTCCACTTTTTCTCCGTTATCTCCTCTTCCCCTATACACCAGTGCTCTGCCTTTGGTGAAATGGCTGTGTGTAAATTCTAAGATGCATTTGCTGCAACTTGGCCTCTTTGTGGTCTTAAAGCCTGTACTCAGGAGTTTCCCAAACTGGGCTCAATACTGAAGATTTATCAGCTCTTTGGTGAAGTAGAGTCACCCAGGCTTGGGTGCATTAGCAAAAACTGCATTGCTGTTTGCAGAAGTATCAAATAAAAGGAGACTGCTGGAGTTGCTATCACAGCTACTTTTTTCATTTTGGTTCAACATTAAAGCTGACCCCCATATTACTAATGGTACCAAAGCTCCTGTGGACACAGCCTCATCAGTGGGCTTCCAGAGGGCAGCATTTACAACACTGGTTGCAAGTGCTCATGTCTGAGTTTCTGCTTTTGTAGCACAGCAATACAAATGGTTTCATGAGCAAATGTAAACATCCTGAGGAATTCTTCAGAGTGTGTGGAGAGAGATCTAGTAATAAATTGGTTTTGTTCCTCATCAGTCATCATGATTTGAATATCTTCTGTTGTAAGTGTGATCATATTGTAAGACTTCAGACTGACAATATCTGAATTGAAAATGAGAGCCACACATTGGGCTTTGCACAATGGGTGTCCCTATTGCAAAGTCATCAAGTGCATTTTTATATAAAACTCCTAATGCCCTGAGGGACATGCCCTCCCTGCTTCTGCTGCTATGATTGTGATCTGTCTTTTTAAGAGCTACTCATTGATGAATTTTACTTGCTGATTTTCACTATTGAATTTACTTTCCTAATTCCCATTGGTAGGGACCACTTCCAACGACAAAATTGATGATTGACATGCCAGCAAATAGGCTGCTGACAGAGAGGGAAAAATAGGGAATAGTCTCTGTAGTCAGGCAATGCATTTTACCAAGTCAAATCTGCCCAAAAGCAAGATAAATCTTGGATGAAGTTAGGCCAGCTTGAGATCCACCTGTAGTTTTCATTTTTGAGAAGCAGATAAAATCAATTGCTCTGTCCATCTGTATTCTCCCTTGCTAATCTTTATACAACGGTATTCCACAAATAACATTTGATAGTGGGTGGCAAGTAAAGTTATAGCTTTAGCACTGTACTAATTTGCTGTTACTTAAAATCTGTTTCATGGAATGCTACTGACTCCCACAAGGGCTTTAAGCAAAAATACCCAAAAGAAAAGAATTATTCCTCCTCCTCCCCTTATCTGTTAAAGAAATGAGCATTTCTGGAATATTAACACGTTATTTGCACAGCAGTGGGCAAGGCACTTTCATATATATGTTAACCCTCAGCAAAAAGTTTAAGGAAAAAAATTATCATGAATATTCAAATAGAAGCAGCAACTCATCTAAATTCACACCTATTTCTGAAAGACACAGACCTAAAGCTTGAACCCAGTTCTTGTGATTCTTAAATCCAGAGGTTTATATATTTTTTGTTCTTTTTTGTTGTTTGTACATCAACTATTCTCAGCTATAAAAATAGATATAAAAATCCAAATAATATTAAGGTATTTAAAATGAAAATAGTTTCTCCATAACCCATGACACATGGATAACTAGACATTATAATAAAATATTTCCACTTCCATAATTTTTTCAGTGAAGAAATATATAGTAATACTTACCTGCCTAAGTAGATCCGTATACACCTTATTCTCAAAATTTGGTATGTACTAAATATATGGGTTTATAATTTGCTTTTCTCAACTAATAATATCTCAAGGCTTTCAAGTTGTACGTGTAAAGCACCTGACTGTCGTTGACAGTTGCATAGGGTTCATCAAAGTAATACATATCTATATGTAAACATGTGATACAAATTTGTGCGTTATTTATATTACATATGTGTTTTCCTATATATGTGTATTTTTTAAATAAAAGAATAATTAAAGGATCATAAGATATAAACTGCATGATTGCTAAATCAGACTCACAAATCACATTTGCTAATAATTTGTGAAAACACAGGTAATGGTCAAAGAGATGAAATATGAAATCTTACTCCAAAGTCACAGACTACAAACAAAACAGACAAATGGGACTATATTACATTAAAAGCTTTTGCAAAGCTAAAGAATCAACAGACTTAAGAGACAACATGGAGAATAGGAAATAATACTTGCAAGCTATTCATCCAACAAAAGATTAATAACAACTCAAGAGCAAATAATAATAATACTATTACAATGGGAAAAGGATCTGAATAAAGATTCCTCAAAATAAGACATACAACTGGCCAATAAATATAAAAAAAATTCTCAACAGCACTAATCATCAGGCAAATGCAAATTAAAACCATTATGAAATATTATCTCATCCCAATTAGAATGGCTATCATAAAAAAGACAAAATCAGATGCTGAAAAGGATGTGAAAAAAATGGGAATGTTTATTAGTACAGCCATTATGAAAAAGAGTGTGGAGGTTTCTACATAAACTAAAAATAGAACTACCACATGATCCAGCAGTCCCACTATTGGATATTTATCCAAAGTTTATTGGAGCACTATTCACAATAGTTAAGATACAGAATTAACCTAAATGTCTATCAACAGGTGAATGGCTAGAAGATATGGTACACAAACACAATGGAATACTATTCAGTCATTAAAAAGAATGAAATTCTGTCACTTGCAACAACATAGGTGAAACTGGATGACATCATATTAAGCAAAATAATTCAGGCACAAAGAAAATAAATGCTAAATAAAGCTAAAAGAGAATATTTCAAATGCTAAAACACAAAAAAATGAGAAATGCTTGATGTGATGGATATGTTAATTACCCTGATTTGCTCATCATACATTGTGTAGAGATAATGAAATTTCACTCTGTATCCCTTAACAATGTACAGTTAAAAAAAAAGAAATATGAAGTCTGAGACACACATTTCTCTACACTTTCCCCATTATATTAGAACATATTACAGTGCTGATGCAACAAACATGCTGTTTACATGGCTTCATTTCCAATTACCTCCTAATATACAAATTTATCCTTCAGATACACCCTTTCCACACTTTATTCCAACAAACATGTTCTTCAATTCAATGATTGTATTGTATAGTTTAATATTTTGCTTATGTTTATGCTTTGCTTTTTATTATATCTTTCTCATCCTTTTCTGCATTATTATTAGGCTTGTTTTGAAACTTTCAACTCCTTCAATGAAATAATTATACCTATGATCAAATCAGTCAAACAGTTGGTTGTCTCTCATTTGAAATAATGCCACAATGCCTAACTATTTTGAGTTATGAGACTTTTCCCCACACTTGTTATGTGATTGTCTACTCCTCAGTCAGAAAATACACAAAGGGCAATACGAGGCACTAAGCAGGGTCAGTTCCAATGAGCTCAAAATGTAGCAGAGTGGTTTGGGCTTCATCAGTTTGTGTAGGTCAAATTGACATACCCCAGTCCCCCTGCTCTTTATGGTTCTAGGTTAGAATTATTCAAAAGAGGAATTTACAGAACCAAAAGAGCAACTATCACTCTCTGGAGGCCATTATAATGAGATGCAATGAGAGACAGCCATGACGTAACCAACCAAGGGTTCCAGTGTGCCTTTCCTCTCAGATCTTCTCAGCTTTGTGCTCACATCTTCTTCCAAAATGCTAGTCTTGCTGAGCAACAACTCTGGGCCCATCACTACACATATGGCTGAGGAGCCTCAGAGTCAACAGTTTCCATATATCCCTGTGCCAACTTCCTCTTTTCTAGTCCCACTTCAGTGTTTTGCTGCTCAGGGTGACCAGGCCAGTCACTCATCAATTCTGCAGTTCCTCCTTGGAGAATTTCTTTCCCCAGCTCTTTCCACAATAGTTCAAGGTATCACTCCTATAATAATTTCCTGGTGCCATAACATGCTTTCTCCTTTAGTAAGTGTACCCTGGATAATAAAATGTGGAATGAGTACACTGAAACATAGAAAGCAACACGACCAGAAAACCATAGCTAATCCTGTCTTAGCTCCTCAGCTCAGGAAGCCATCCCTAACTAAGCAAAAAGAGATACAAAACTGAAAAGGAGAACTTTGTCCTCTTGTTCTCCAGGCTTAGAGGAGTATAGAGAAGAGGTGGGGAAACACCTGTCCAAGGCGCATTGTACCTTTAAAACCTGATTTTCTCTGCCGAGTGCTATGGCTCACACCTGTAATCCTGGCACTTTGGAAGGCCGAGGCGAGTGAATCACCTGAGGCCAGGAGTTTGAGACCAGTCTGGCCAATGTGGTGAAACCCTGTCTACTAAAAATACAAAAATTAGCTGGACATGGTGGTGAGTGCCTGTAATCCTAGCTACTCGGGAGGCTGAGGCACGAGAACTGCTTGAACCCGGAAGGCGGGGGTTGCAGTGAGCCAAGATCAGGCCACTGCACTCCAGCCAACATAATGAGACTTTGTCTCAAAGAAAAAACAAAAACAAAACAAAACAAAAGAACTGTTTTTCTCAAGTCCCCATCTACCCATAGTTTTTGTGTTACTGTGATTTTACTCTAGAGAAAACCTGCACCAGAAATGTGTGTCACTGCTGGTATGGAGGCTGGCGTTATTGGTCCTATGCAGAGTGGGAGGAGGCAGGAAAAAAATCCAAGTTCTTTCCTATTTTTATTCTCTCACCACAAGGCAGGGCTGCTTTCTACCCCCCTCACATTTCTCCTCCCTTGTACACACACCTTTTCAAAACAGCCTCCTCCAGGATTCTCACAGCTCTTTCAATGTCTTGTTGGTTTCTGTCATTGTTCCCTGGGGTGTCACCTTTCATATGTAGCCAGCACTTGTGCTGTCCTGCATCTAGCTGTAACATTTTCTCTCTCTCTCTCTCCCCCCGCCCCCCCTCCGTGTCTGTCTCTTTTTGAAAATGCATCCATTTTATTGAAAGGAATTTGAGGCAAATACATGTTTTTAATCTGGTATATTTAACTTTATATCACTTTTACTTTGTTTCACACTTTGTTTTAGCTGAGTCTGACATACAAGATACCATAACAGGGTGACTTAAACAACAGAAATTTATTTTCTCACAGTTCTGTAGGCTGGAAATTTGAGACTAAGATGACAGCATAGTTGAATTCTAGTGAGAGTCCACTTTCAGAGTTGCAGATGGCTGCCTTCTTGCTGTGTCCTCACATGGCAGAGAGAGCAAGCCACACTTTCTGTTATCTTTTCTTATGAGGACACTCACCCTATAGGATCAGGGCCCTAGCTTATGACTTCATTTAAGTTATATTACTTCTGTAAAAGCCCTATATTTGCATAGGGTCATATTGGGGGATTGGGATTTAACACATGAATTTTGGGCAGACACAATTATTCCATAACACAATTCTAATTTTCATTTTACTCCTCATCTTCAATCCAGAAACTCAGTATCTTCCTGCTGCATCAAAGCTGCTCATTTTGTTCTCAGTCCTTTCTGCTTTGCTTAGTTTTACTGCCTGCCTGCCAACATACAACCTCCTAGAAATTTCCTTTCTGTGTATCTTCAAATTTTCATGAACAATTAGCTACCCTTTTTTTATGGTACCCTTGACTAGGGAGGGTATATTAGTGTGCAAGTATTGATCATCTAGCCAATAATGACTAAATCTAGTTGAAATGCATATGCACATTAAAAACACTTAAGGAGAAGTCTATCAACAAATCGGTATAGGCTAAGTGCTACATGACAAGTACTGTGCAAGAACTGGGAAAATAAAAATAAGAAAACTGAGACTGTAACTCACAATAAATTTATACTAATGAAGGGATTTGATGCTTCTCAGAAGTAAAACCTGGGATTAAACACTCATTAAATTACATCACATAGTCAGAGACTCCTTAGTTTTTGGCAAGCAGGCCATGTATTTTCCAATTACAATGAAGATTCTGAGCTCATACTGTGTGTTTTTGAGTGTGGATTTGATCTTCATATCTGGAAAACATAAAAAAGATATCGAATACTTTTACTTATTAAAAAATGTCTAGTAAACATGCTTATATTGTTTGAGTAGGCAAGCTTAATTGAATAACTAGTTTATGTTCTTGAGGTATGAACCATAAGCACAAAAATCATCATTTTTTCCCACAGAATTATGTATATTTCCAGTAAGCATTCATGCAAAATAACCTAATATTTTTGCCAAAAAAATTGACACGGAAATACTTCTGACTGTTTATTCTTCATCTAACATTTTTCATTGAATCTAGCATGGAAAGTGAAGGATAGAACAGTTGATATTTTCATACCTATCTATTTAATTTGAAGATATTAAATATATCTTTTTATTATATGCTAATTCTACAAATAAAAAATTAAAGTTATTCTTAGGAAAAAAAGTATTTATTGCTCTGTTTTTATGAACAGGCCGACGTATATCTGCATAGTGCATCACCATATTCTCTGCTTTTCATTCAGAACTAGGCAAAGAGTTGATTAATGAATGAATGGCTTAGAGACAGGCATGGACCACCAGCATCCCTCTACTCCTCCCAAAAAACGAATAATTATTATAATGTTTCTCTCTTAGTATGACATAAAATGATTCTCTCCTAGGGAAGTTTCCATTAACAGTTTTTCTCATTACATGAAAAAATATAAATTGCAGATGATAACCTTTGTGAATTTATTTTATGCAAATATATAATTATATGCTATATACTTATTGACAACCTGCTCCTTTTTACTCTCAACATATTTTGTCTATCTTTTCTGGTCATTTAACTTTCTTCTACAGTCTCATTTTCTATTGGCTCTGGTTCAGGGCTGGTAAATAATTTGTTTAACAGTTACTTATAATTATGAAAAATACTGTAAATATTCCTTCATGTTTAAATAGTTTTAAAATATTTTGGCATGGGTGGAATTAAAAAGGAAAGTTAACACTATTTTTGGTTTTAGTAAAATTTTAAAGAACAAGGTATATTATAAAAAAGATAGGAGAGCTTCAATTCACTGAATTTAAAATGTCACAAAATGTTTATGTAAAATGTTTAGGGTTTCTTGTTTTTCATTTGTGTAAATTTAAGGGGTGCAAATGTAATTTTGTTACATGAATATACTGCATAGTGGTGAAGTTATGGCTTTTAGTGTATACATCACTCAAATACTGTACATTGTACCCATTAGGTAATTTCTCATCACTCATCGTCTCCCATCCTCTCTGTCCTTCCGAGTTTCAATTATCTATCATTTCACATTCTATGTCTATGTGTACACATTATTTGGCTCCAACTTATAAGTGAGAGCATGTGGTATTTACCTTTCTATTTCTGAATTGTTTCACATAAAATAATTACCTCCAGTCCCATCCATGTTGCTGCAAAAGACATGATTTCATTTTTTAATATCTGAATCGTATTCCGTAGTGCATGTATACTACATTTTCTTCATCCAATCTTCTGCTGATGGACAGTTAGGTTGATTTCATACCTTTTCTTTTGTGAGTAGTGCTGCGATAAACATACAAGTGCGGGTATCCTTTTGCTATCATGATTTATTTTCCTTTGGGTAGATACTCAGTAATGGGATTGTTGGATCAAATGGTAGTTCTAGTTTTAGTTCTCTGAGAATCCTCCATATTATTTTCCATAGAGGTGGTACTAGTTTACAGTCCCACTAAGAGTGTATAAATGTTCTGGTTTCTGTACATCCTCATCAACATATGTTATTTTTTGTCTTTTTAGTGGTAACTGTTCTGATTGGTGTAATATGGTATCTCATTGTGCTTTTAATTTGCATTTGTCTGATGATTTGTTACACTAAGTAATTTTTTCATATGTCTCTTGGTCATTTGTATGTCTTCTGCTGAAAAATGTCTATTCCTGTCCTTTGACTATTTTTAATGGAATTATTTATTTATTTATTGCATTTTGTGAATTCCTTGTAAATTGTAAATATTAGTCCATGCAGGATGCATACTTTGTAAATATTTTCTCCCATTCTGTAGGTTGCCTGTTCACTGTTGATTATTTCTTTTGCTGTACAGAAGCCAACTGATCTCTGACAAAGTTGACAAACTCATACACTGGGGAAAGGACACCCTTTACAATAAATGGTGTTGGGAAAAATTGGATTGCTTGCTATATGCAGAGAAAACCAACTGAATTCCTATTTCTTACCATATGAAAATTCACTCAAGATGGATTAAACACATGCAAGACCTAAAACTACTAAAATACCAGAAGAAAACCTAGAAAAACTCCTTGGGACATTTGCCTAGGCAAAACAAAAATAATAATTAAAAAAAATCATGACCAAGACCTTAAAACACAAGCAACAAAAATTCATGAATGGGAATTAATTAAACTAAAATGTTAGTTTTTGAAAAAGCTATATGACCAGACTGTTTGTCTAATGGAGTTTGATGAAGTCTTCGAAGATTAGTTGAAACCTGATGTTAGGGGGTCTTGGACCACTGAGTCTACTTTGGTTTATAGGAAATTTTTCTCTGATATGAAACTATCAAAAGTTTTTGAGAAGGTGATTAGTATGAATAAATATTTGTTTTTTTGGAATAATTTGCTGACAAGGTTGATTCTGTCATGGTGATAATGAATGTTTCAAATTCATATATGAAGTCAGATAGGAGTCTAACACACAAGGTCTACATTAGTAAGAAATTAAATTTAGTAGAAAACAAACCTCAAATATTGCAAGGTCTCTGAAAATGGATGACAGAATACCATGCAGTATTGGTTGCCAATTTAGATTGAAGCGTACATTATTTTTCTAAAATATTTCTGGAAACAGAATAATGTGTATCTATCCATAAATGGAATCACCATACTTACTCTAACATAAAGACACATTAAAGAAGAGTTAACTTCAAAGACTAATGGATTTCAATGAACAGAAATCAACAGATTTCTACTTAGCAGGACCATTTTCTCATGTTTCCTTTGCCAAGTTCTACATACTGAATAATTTAAGGAACTAGATGATATAGGGAGTTAAGCAACCTGAGTTTTTGGTTGTTTCAAAACAAGTAAAAATGTCATTGCACACTGCCAAGAGGTGTTTCTAAAATGAGAGCCGCAAGAGAAAGCAGATCATATGGATGTAAGAAAATAGAAAATAGAGGAAGTTGCCTAAATTGTCATGAGAGAATTAATTTAACAACCACTCCACTTTTGTTTCCATTTTAGTTATGTGCTTCTTAAGAAGCACATCTGATTTTTTGGTCTTGCTAGACATCATCAGAAAAGCTGTATGAAACTCCTGCATCTCCAAACAGTTCACCCAGGGGGAGTTCTAAGAGAGAATTTATCCTCTAGATGCTTCTCATCTCCTCCCTCCATTTCATCAAAATTTCCCTCAATGGGAAATGACTCTCTGAACAGGTTCCCTCATCTGGCCTCTTCGACTGCTCTGGGACAGAATTTTTTTTTTTTTTTTTTTTTTCCTGGAGAACTCAGGCTTTTCATTGTTCAATACCAAAAATTTTAAAGGCTTTTGTATTTCTATATTGATATCAAAAGATGCTGCAAGCCATCAAACAGTGTGAAGCCTGATATGTCTGCCTGTCTTCTAAGAATTTGACTTATGTATTTATTCAAGAACAAAGTTGAAGAGCAATTCCCAGGAGTTTGTTCACATTATTTTTGTTAAAATAAAAATCCAAATGTAAGTATGTCAATTAGAAATTAATGTGTGCAAATATCACATTTTTGACTTATTTAAATCAATCTATTTATATCTGATAGTAAACCCACAGAAATTATGGAAAATTATATTTCTATTATAATCAAAAAGTTTTTCTAAATTATGTCAAGTTCATTATATTTTAGATTTTCATAATTTGTTAGTTACCAAATAATAAATAATAATAAAAAAGTAACCAAAGTTTAACTTTCGTAAAATAGTAAATCTATTCATTTTCTATGTTTTACCCTCCAGATATGAAAATGATTTTTATTAGTTATTTTAAGCAATGCTACTAAAAATACTGCCAGGATTTTGCTTATACAAATATTTGTTAAGTCGTAAATTTGTTAAACTCCTTGTTGCAACAGTGAAGCCTGAAGGCCGTTTGTCTCAATGACAAATTGCAGTATTTAATTGGGTCCTATGGTGATTTCTCATCTGTTTATACACTTGAGAAAAAGTGTTTCCAAAACACAGAATTTAATTTTTTCCTATATTGTGCCATTGTAAGACAAATATACAACTATATAAAAATGTTAAAGATATTTACCCAGTTAAAAATTCACTGGAATACATTTAGTATCTTCATAAAAATATTAGCAAGATTTCTAGTACTGAAAGCAAAAACAACTACTTTTGCCAAAATTTGGGGTCTAAAACAAAGAAAAAGAAAAGAAATAGTGAAAGAACAAGAAAAAAATAGTAAAGAAAAGGGACATTAAAAAATTAAGTTATACATGTAGGAAAGTAATCCTCAAAATATTATGTAATAG
Source organism: Colobus angolensis palliatus (assembly GCF_000951035.1). NCBI lineage: Eukaryota > Metazoa > Chordata > Mammalia > Primates > Cercopithecidae > Colobus > Colobus angolensis. The sequence continues at coordinate 10,051,235 of NW_012123376.1, forward strand.
TAAATTGTAAGTGTATTCATGACACAAACTTTTGCCACACCCTTCCCAAATTCAAATCACTTTCCTAAGAAAATTTTAGACCTGGAAACAAGAATATTTACTTTTCGAGATTTTCAAAATCTTGCCAAGGAAATTCTATGTGAATCTTTTTCTCAGTGTGATTTATTTGTATCTCTATTTTAACATATCACATGTAGTTCAAACTGACTGTTTCCTTATTGGTCTCTTCTAATTTGTCAACTTTTAGAAAAAGAAAATATTTTATATTTTTCTCTATCCAGCATATTGAAGTACATGGTAGATACTCAATAAATTATAAATCACTGAATTATTTGCAATGCATACTGCAACATATAAGACAAGTAGTAAGATTAAAATGTAATCAGTGAGAGTTTTTATATTTCAAAATGGATAATGTCTTCAGATATCATATTATCCAATTATCTCAATTTTTCATACTAACATGTCCAAGGAGGTGAAATATTATGTCTATATTATTCTCACGACTAGGTGAAGAACTAGGTGAAGTAGGAAACTAGAAATAACATGACCTCTTTAAAGAAATAATTGAAGATTTTGAAGTGTTTCAATAGAAATATTTGCCAAAATATTATCAATTAGCTAAATAAACAACACTCATTCAAGAATAGTATTTATTACTAGAGAGATCATGATATTAATTTCAAGGCAATTATTGTTACAGTACCGGAATCAGAGTTCTATAGTAAATATGCCAACTAGATGTAAAATTTAAGAATCACTGATTTACATAATTTGAAGTTCTGGTTTGTAAAACGATGAAAGCTCTATCCACTATGGAAATATCACATCATTGGCTTTTCTATTTCTGTATTTACCTCAAATAATCACACCTATTTGACATATTCAGAATTTATTTTCATTGCTTTTTTTTATGGTATAATACAAATATTCTCTACTCTTTAAAGCGTTTTCTTCACAGCACTTTTTCTGTAATTTTTTTGTACATTTATCACTAGTCTTTATCATCATCTTCATAGTTGTCTTGTATAACTAGTTGAGTGATTTTCAGTTGTTTGTGTCTTATTTACACAATACATTTTTAGTTTCATCATGTATATTATTTTAAATATTTTAATAGTATTTTATGTTTTATCAATAGACTAAAGCCAGTGCCTTAAAAACAGTAAGCACTTTTTCTAGTGGTGGGTGATAAAAGGCATACGGTGTTTGAATAATGTTAGGGTATCTTTCCTAACAAATATCAACAAATCACAGATAGCTTCTATCTTTTTCTGTTGGTTCTAGAACTTAGTTGAATAACTACAATATGCAAATATGTATTTCTGAGACTGATTTTCAGTTAGAATTGATACTTGGATAACCACTGAACAGGAATAATGATATAACCCAATTCCACTGAGAAATTAAAATTTAAATAGAGACTTTTAGCTTCTTGCCATGAAAGAGCAGCTGCTATTGGAATTGCTCTCTTGCTGCAAACAACTATAAAACTAGATAAAATATAGGAAGCATTCACTGGGCAATGGAGAGCACAGGGCTGTGATATCTGTAAGCAGGAAAGCATGTAAGCTGAGTATCACATTTATTTAGCTTTCTGCCTGAGGCCAATTTCCGTACCATCATCATGACCAAGTCTATTTCAATAGAAAGAGGTATCTTGTTAATCAGAAAATAGAGTCTTGGTTGAGTAAATTGAGATTGGAGTTTAGCTTTGTTAAGGCAGTTGGAATTTGCAGGACAGGATATCAGAGTCTTTGGTGAATAATAAACAGCCCGAGCACAGAGTGCAATTCCATAAGCCTTGTGAAAAACAGTTGCTTGGGGCTGTGAGTTAGGCATAGATTTCAGCAACTTCAGAGATATGTTTGGAAAGATTTCTATTGGTGAACAACCCAGGAATTCAGTCAAAATCTTAGAAAGGCTACATCTGTGCCCAGGAACTAAGGAAAAAAAACAAAGTAACTCCCTCTAACCAAGACCCCAAATTATAAAAAATAAAAATAAAAGAATCCCCCAGCAGTAAGTTCCTACCAGAGAAAAGCTCTATACTCTTTAAACGAAGATAACACAAATGAAATCTTTTATAACATACTTTATAAGAATTTCCTGCATATATTTAAAACAAAACAAAATGAAATATGAGAAAAAACAAAAATAAAATATACAATCAAGGGAAGGAACAGTCAATACAAGCATTTACCACAATTAATCTGTATGGTGATATCTGTAGACAAGGGTATTAAATATGTCTTATGAATACATTTTAAAAATTTGCAGAAAAAAATGAACAAAGTGAATGAAAACATAGAAAATTTTGGCAAGAAAATAGCAAAATTGGAGAAGAAACAACTAAAACTTTTATAGCTAAAAACTTCAATATCTTAAATAAAAATTCATTGATACTGCTTAAAAGAAGACAAGACAAAGAGAAAATTTCATATTTAAAATTACAAAAATTAAGACATGTAGAGAAAAAGACAATTAAAACTAACAGAAAGTCTACGTCCTGTGGGATAAAATCAGACAATCTACCATATATTAAATGTATCATTAGAATTTTAGAAAAGGATGGAAGAGTAAGGTACAGAAATTAACATAATATAAATGGTTATTTTTTTTTCCAAATTAATAAAAAAAAAAGAAAAGATATGTTCCAAAGGTTCAGAACATCCAAAACATTCATACGTAGGCATTTATAGTCAAACTGCTAAAACCAAAGGGAAGAGAAAAAATTATAAAAGTAGTAGGAAGGAAATTAATGTCTATTATATTTAGTATACAACAATAAAGATGACTTCCTTCTCTTCCAAAAAATTACAATAGAGAACATGATGGCATTACATTTTCAAAATGTAGGAAAAGAAAAATTCCTGTCAAATGGAAATTCTAGATCCACTTAAAGTATGTCCCTAAAACTAGAGGCAGAATAATGATATTTTCAATATACAAAAGCTGAGATTTTTGTCACCAGTAGATGTTCACTACAAGGAGTAGAACATTTCTTCTAGCTAAAGTGGAATAATCGCAGATAAAAGCCTAAATCTCCATAAAGGAACAAGGATTACTCAAAATGATGAATATATGAATAAATATTTTGTAAAGACTCAGAAATTATTAGAAAATTATTGACTATTTTAAATAAAATATAATATGCATAGTTGACTTTATAAAATAATAGTAGTAAAATATAAATAATGATAGTACAGGTGATGAGGATCAATTAAATTATACCTAAACTTATTTTATTTTATGTGAAGTAGTATAATACTAATTTGAAGTAGACTCTGATAATTTAACTACGTATATTTTAACTCTTAAAGTAGCAATAATAATAATAATACAAAAGAGGTGTATTTAATCCAATAGTGGTGAACAATTGAAAGACAAAAATAAAAATGGATTCAAATTAACTCAGTTAATTAGGAACAAGGAAATAAATATCAAATGGTAAATAAATGTAAAATAGTACATTTATACCCAACTATATCATGGATTACATTAAATATAAGCAGACCTAATAGTCCAGTCAAAAGATAGAGGTTGAGCACATAAAAGCAAAATGAAAAAAATGGTTTACAATAGACCCAATTTAAATATAAGGGCACAATCAGGTTAGAAACAAAATATTGAAAAATCTGTAGTAGGCAAATGTTAAACATAAGAAAATGTGTTGGGTTCCAGTTTAAGATGGCTGACTAGAAGCAGCTAATGTGCATCTCTCTCAAGGAGAGGAAACAAAGCAGCAAGTAAATAGTAACCTGGCAAGTAGATTGTCTAAGAGATCACACTGGGATTCAGCAGGGAAGAAATGAGACCCACGGAGAGCAAAGGGGAGTGAAGCAACAAAGACACAACCCAGTGAAGCAGCTGCCCATCCAGACGGCTGCAATGCCTGGGGGAACTGCATAATGCAGAGAAAGGGTGCACAAGAGAGAATTCATTGGGGATTCACTTTTCTGTCAAATAATTTTGCAATGTTGACCATGAGAGACCACCCCCCCACCCTACACCGGCCTCCTCAGGCTTCCAGAGACAACTGCCTGGAGTCTGTGTACAGGTACCACTCAAGCCTACATGGAACCCCATGGGCCTTTGATCCCTGAATATCCCAGCACCAGCTGCCACTGCCCTGCCAAGAAGGAAGACAAAGTACTTTTGAACATCACTAGAATAGATGCCACAGCCATGGTACTGAAGAGCAGGCAGGCTACATACTGTGTGACCACTGCCCCTACTGCTCCTCACTCACAGACCCTATAAAGCAACTATGCAATCAAAACTCCAAAATGACTAGCTAACAACACTATGTAGAAAACAAAATCTCACATATCAATATTAATCTTGAACCTAAATGACCTGAATATCCCACTTGAAAGAGTGGCAAATTGAATAAAAAAATAGATCCAAACATATTCTGTCTACAAGAGACCCACCTACTGACCAAAGACACATTCAGACTCAAAATAAAAGGACTGAAAAAGATATATCACACAAATGAAAAATAAAATAAAAGTAGCCATTCTCATATTAAATAAGAGTTTAAACAAGCAGAAGCTACAAAAAAAAAGATAAAGAATAGCATTATGTAATGATAAGGGGTTCAACACAACAAGAAGATATAACTATACCAAAAATACATGCATGCAACACTGGAACACCTAAATTCATACAACAAATTCTACTAGACCTAAGGAAATAGACTGATAGCAATACAAAAATAGTGGGGGACATCAGGACCCTACTGACATCACTAAACATCATCAAAGCAGAAAAACAACAAGCAAACTAGACTATATTGTCTATAAACAGACTAAACTAGACTATAGAGCAAATGGACCTAAGAGACAACTATAAAATATTCTACTCAACAATGACACAATATACAGTCTTCTCATCTGTGTGTGGAACATTTTCTAAAATCAAATGTATACTCAGCCATAAGGCAAGTCTCAATAATTAAAAAAAATATTGAAATCCTCCCGAGTATCTTCTTGGACCACAGTGAAATAAAATTGGAAATCAATACCAAGAGGAACTTTCAAAATTATAAAAGTACATGGAAATGAAACAACTGTTTCTGAATGACTTTTGGATAAACAATAAAATAAAGGCAGAAATGAAAATAGTTATTTAAAATAATGAAAATAGACATACAATATACTCAAACCTCTGGAATACTGCCAAAACAATGCTAATAGGAACGTTTATAGCATTAAATGCTTACAACAAAAACATAGAAAGCTCTCAAATTAACAACCTAGTGTTGTACCTCAAATAACTAGAAAAACAAGAACAAACTGAACTTAAAGTTTTTAGAAGTAAAGAACTGTAAAAAGATCAGAGCAGACCTAAATGAGATTGAGACCAAAAAAAACTATGCTACAAAGGATTAATGAAACAAAAACTTTTTCTTCAGGAGGATGAACAAATTTGAAAGACTGTGAGCTAGGCTAACTAGGAACAAAATAGAGAAGATTCAAATAAGTACCATCAGAAATGATAAAGGTGACATTACAACTAATACGAGAAAAAATTCAAAAGGTTATCAGAGACTACTATGAACACCTCTTTGCACACAAACAAAAACGCCTAGGAGAAATGGATCAATTCTTAGAAACATACAATCTTCCAAGTCTGAACCAGGAAGAAAAAAGAACCCTGAACAGATCTACAAGAAGCAATGAAATTGAATTAATAGTTAAAAAGTCTCCCAACAACAACAACAAAAAGCCCAGGAAAAGACAGATTCACAGCCAAATTTTACTAGACATACAAAGAACAGCTGATACCAATCTTATTGAAATTATTCAAAAAAATTGAGGAGGAGGGATCCCTTCCTAACTTATTTTATGAATCCAGTATCATCTTGATACCAATATCAGGCTAGCATACAATAAAAAACAAAAACAAAAACAAAACTATAGGCCAATATTCCTTATGAACATAAATGCAAAAATTCTCAATAAATGGTAGCAAACTGAATCCAACAACATATCAAAAGAGAATTCACCATGATCAAGTGGGCTATATTTTAGGGATTAAAGATGATTCAGCATATGCAAATGAATAAACATGGACCACCGTATAAACTGATTTTAGAACAAAAACCATATGATCACCTCAACAGATGCAGAAAAAGAATTCAACAAAATCTAACATCTCTCTATGAAAAAATTCTTAACAAACTTGGCAGTTGGAACATACCTCAAAATAATAACAGCCATGTATGACAAACCCACAGCCAACATCATACAAAGTGGGTAAAAGTTGAAAGCATTTCCCCTACACACTGGAAGAAGGCAAGGATACCAACTCTCTCCACTTTTCTTCTGATTGGAAGTCCTAGCCAGAGCTATCAGATAAGAGAAAGAAGTAAAAGCCATCTAAATTGAAAAAATAGGAAGTCAAATTATCTCTGCTCACTGACAATATGATCATATACCTAGGACATCCTAAAGATTGCTCTGTAAGACTCCTAGACGAGATTAGCAACTTAAGTAAAGTCTAATACAAAATCAGTGTCTGAAAACTAGTAGCATTTCTATGTACCAATAACATTCAAGCTGAGAACCAAATTAAGAACTCAATCCCATTTAAAATAGCCACACATACAAAAATAAAACACCTAGGAATACATTTAAACAAAGAGGTGAAATATTTCTACAGGGAGAACTACAAAACACTGATGAAAACAATGGTAGATGACACAAGTAAATGTAGAAACATCCCATACTTGTGGATTGAAAGAATCAATACTTTTAAAATTGTCACACTACTCAAAGCAATATGTAGATTCAATGCCACTACTAATTATCAGTCCAAAGGAAAATAAATCATTATATCAAAAGGACACCTCCACTCATATGTTTATTGCAGCACTCTTTACAATAGCAAAGTCATGGAACCAGCCTAAGTGTCTAACAACAGTTGGTCGGATAAAGAAAATGTGGTATATATATATACACCATGGAATACTATATAGCCATACAAAAAAATGACATCTTGTCCTTGTCCTTTGCAGCAACATGGATGCAGTTGGTGGCCATCATCCTAGGTGAACTAAAAGAAGCAGAAAATGAAATAGTGTATGTTCTTACAATAAGAAGTTATAAGAAGTGAGAGTTTTATGAGTTACACATGGACATAAAAGTGGGGAAAATAAGCTGGGGAGACTCCAAAGAGGGAAGGGCTAGGAGGGAGGGTTGAAAAATTACTCACTGGATGTAATGTCTAATATTTGAGTGATGGGTACACTAGAAGCCCAACCCCAACCATTACATATGTAATACCCACAAAATAAACAAGCACATGTACCCCTGAATCTAAAATAAAATATGTTATTAAAAAATGTGTTCGTATTAATGTCCAAAAAATAAAAATAGAATTTAAATATATATATATACTGTTAGAGAGAAAGAGGGAGGTTGCATAAAGATAAAATGATTATTCCTCAGAAAAAGATAACAATTTAAAACATATTTATCCAATTACATCACTTCAAAATATATAGAGCAAGTATTCACAAAATTTTTAAAAAGCACAGCTGTCACATGAGCTTCCTTTAGCTTCTTCCCGTAAGATATAAATGCCTACATATCCCATTTTGTTAAAATATTGAGTTCTTGAAGAAAAATTTTTGCTATCAATTTCCAGCAATATTTCAATAGTAAATGTCAATTCCAGTTACTCAGTTTTCTTTTTGAAAGAATAGATATTCTTCTAGCAAGCCACTATTAACATAGACCTCTAAGATTTAAAAATTAGAACATTATTTTAGGAAGAAAAAACAAAAATTTTAAAAGGGTTGTGTATTATTCCTGTGCTTTTTATAAGATAGGAAAATGACCATAAGCTTCATGACTCCAGAGACGATTTGGTACTAATTTCTTAGTATATTCGTAGGGCTAATGGAGTACTCAGCACACGGTAGAAAAATTAATAAATAATTATTAATTAAGTGAATAAATTTCTTAATCAATGCACTAGTTTCATAAGCTTGTTAACTTCTCCAGCGACCTAATCTTTTTTTTTTTTTTAGTAAGTGTAGCTATAAATGTACAATATGCAAATGTAACAAATCACGAGAATATAAATTATCTACTAAAGGCAAGACAAAAGTGTATTTCTAGCCTGAAGTTATTCTGAAAAAGAAACTTAATAACTTGACAGAAAAAAATAGAATAGTTAATGGAATACATGTAAAACCAATGCATAATTGAGTTGTATTCCATAGAGGGTTATATACTTTAAATTTAGCTCTGAAAAAGATGAAGTGCTTACTAAGTAATTATTTTGCTGCTATTTACACCATGATATTTAAGTTTGTGGCAGCACTAAAATAATATATATGAATATATGCATGTATATTTGTCAATCACATATGACTTCAAATGAGACTACAAACATAAAACTGTTTCAAACTTTACAATGTCATTGCTGTCAAGAGTTTATCTCCAGTAAGAGAGAATTGGAAAATTTTAATGTTTAGACAAACTAAAAAATAAAGATGAATAGGTGATATTTTTCTACACTTTTTGCTAAAGAGAGATTTTCCAACATCTTATTTTTTATTTTTCTCCAATGTCTGATTAAAATGTTTTGTAAAAAACATACCAACCATGAACAAAAAAAATCAACCAAGAATGCCCTGTTTTTATCTGTCTTCCATACTCACAAATTCCAGAATAGGACAGAAAACCAAACACTGCATGTCCTCACTCATAAGTGAGAGTTGAACAATGAGAACACATGGACACAGGGAGGGGAACATCACACACCAGGGTCTGTCAGGGAGTGGGGGGGCTAGGAGAGGGATAGCATTAGGAGAAATACCTAATGTAGATGACGGGTTGATGGGTGCAGCACACCACCATGGCACGTGTATACTTGTGTAACAAAACTGCACGTTCTGCACATGTACCCCAGAACTTAAAGTATAACAATAATTTTTAAAAAATCACCTTTGGTAATTGAAACAAACAAACAAAAAGTATTGGAACTCTTTAATAAAATATTTAAATATTTTTCCTAAGATGTTCAATAAAGCTTAAAGAAATAGAAATGGTTGGACAAAGTTAAAGAAAATTAGAAATGCAAATTTTACAGAATAGATGAAGAACTTCAGTATTCAAGAAGAAAAGGCACTAGATAATGTTCAATGATAGAATGTATCACACTCAGTTATTGAGGCCCTTATATGGTGTCATTTTAGGTAATTAATAAAATATGAGAAGCGGGAAAATGAACTATGAAACCAGATTGCAATGTTTCAAACCCTGTCTCCTTTGTCAATTAGCTTGATGACCTTAGGAAACTCACACAACACACAGGTAACTCACTCATGGCATGTGATATGGTTTGGCTGTGTCCCCACCCAAATCTCTTCTTAAATTGTGTTTCCTGTAATCCCCACATGTTGGGGAGGAACCCAATGGGAGGTAATGGAATCATGGGGGTAGTTACCTCCATGCTGTTCTCCTGATGCTGAGTTCTCAGAAGATCTAATTTTTTTTTTTTTCCTAAGGGGCTTCCTGCCCCTTTGCTCTGCACTTCTCCTTGCTGTGGCCATGTGAAGAAGGATGTGTTTCATTCCCCTTCTGGATGCTTATAAGTATCCTGAGACCTCCCCAGTCATGTGGAACTGTGAGTCAATTAAACCTCTTTCCTTTATAAATTACCCAGTCTCGGGTATTTCTTCATAGCTGTGTGAGAACAGACTAATAGAGTATGTAACTCATGTGTTCGTTTTGATAGTTAAATGCGTGAGTACAGATTCAAATCACTTTTCTGAAACCCTAAGGTCCAAAGCTGTTTCAGATTTTAAAAGTTTCCAGTTTTAGAAAGGTGAAATGGTATTTACACTGAAGAATTTCCAGTGGGTTACAAGGCACCTTGATATCTTCATAGTGAGAGCTGACTATATTCATATAAAGTGGGATAAATAAAGTCTATGAAACTTATGATTCAAATCAGGTTTTGCAGCAAACAAGTTTGCATCAAACATTAAAGAAACACTTTCAGTTTTTAAAGTTTTATGGATTAGAGAATGGCAGAAAATGGTTCTGTAGATGGAAGGCATATGGAGACAAGCCTAGGGAATGTGTTAGTTCTTATTAATACAAAGAAATGTGTTTAATCCTACTGGACTACAGACCAATCAAGTCATTTTTGGAATATTTTATCTAGTTCTAGATACTTCATTTTCTGTACAGCATGATACGTTAGCACATGTCATATGGGATATTTTTATAATAAAGATCAGTCAAACAGGAGAAAGCTCAGGTGAGTTCATTCTAGCAATTTCTTTGAACTAGGCTAACTCATATTTATATTGTTACCTGACTATCTAATAAAAATGAGTCAAAAATGTGTGTTCAGTTCTGTGTGCATTTGTTTGAGAACTTGCTTTCTATCTTTGATCCAGATTTTCTTGGACTTGCTTTCTTTTTTCTTTTCTTTTCTTTTTCTCTTTTTTTTTTCTTTGAGACAGAGTCTTGTTCTGTCACCCAGGCTGGAGTACAGTGGCATGATCTTGGCTCACTACCACGTCTGTCTCCTGGGTTCAAGCAGTTCTCCTGTCTTGTGAGTAGCTGGGATTACAGGCGTGCACCACCAATCCCGGCTACTATTTTTTTGTATTCTTAGTAGAGATGGGGTTTCATCATATTGGCCAGGCTGGTCTTGAACTCCTGACCTCAAGTGATCCACTTGCCTCTGCCTCCCAAAGTGCTAGGATTACAGGCACGAGTCATTATGCCCAACCTCGGACTTGCTTTCTATGTAACTGCAAACCTGGCTCTGCTCTGGATGTCACTTTGCTACTTCAATCTGGCATTCCTTGAATTATCATTGCCCTGATCCTTTTACTGACTTGTTTTTAACTTTGCCTCATACTATAGCATCAGTTTTCACATTGGCAAAGGCAAAGAGTCCCTTGAACTCCTCCTCACCTTCTTTCTGTGTCTTTCAGTAAGAGTTGTGTGTGGAAACATGGAGTAGCTCAAATAGTGTGCTCATCGAGGGTGTAACCAACACAGAGGTGAAGTAATAGTAATGAACAATGCAGATTTTAATTAATATAAATAAGAATGTAACTGTTAACCATGCAATCAACTGTCTTACCAATTGGTGTGCTTCTTTTGGTGGCTGAATGTCCATCAAAGATTTTAATTTTTAAATATTTTAATTTTTGGCAAGTTGTTTGGTTACTGGAAAAGAATTTAGCTTTCAGATATGCTCCACTGTGAAAATTCTATAGTAATTGTAATTAACTACTATATTACATATTTTTAATTAACTATCTGATATATTTCATTGAAAAACTTTGTACATATCTACAGTTAAAATGTGTACTTTTTATAACTTGCACAAGGACAAAAGCAATTTCAGGGTACGTTAATTTATAAAACTGAGACTAAACCTGTTTTTTTTCACTTGTTTGAGAGAAGAACAAGTGTAGATTGATGGTTGTTCTAAGACATAGGATGGTGCTATTTTGGCATAACTTCTCTACATGTTCAGCTATTTGGGGCTAGTATTGATTTATTACAGCAATAAATACCTGAAACAATTATTTTCACCCTGCTGAGAATCTTAAGGTTCCTGAGAAATGTAAATGCTAAACCTCTAGTGAGATCTCTGTGGGAAAAATAAAGTGGCTTTCCTTCAATGAAGTAAGGCACTGCTGGGAACTTCTTTTCTGTCAACTTGGCTAAATGTGTTAAGTAAAATTTAGTCAATAAGGTACAAAAAAATAGCAAGTGGTAGAAAATTGATGCAAATAATGAATCACATTTAATATTTGAAACATGTTAAGGTAATTAAAGTAAATTGTGTTCATATTTGTAACCATTCAAATGTGAGATTCTTGCCAAATGTAGCTTGCCTTTTCCACTGCTAAAGACAATTCAGAAAATAAAGCAGAAAGTCCTTAAAGAGCAGCCTAGATTTATGTTAATTTTCTATAACAGGATTCTTACCTACAAAGAGATTGCTCCTTCTGCCTATCACTAAATTTTGTGCCTAATTATTTGAAACCTGTTGTCAAGAGAAGGGGTAGAATGTTAGTTGTAAATTTTTTTGCTATTGTTTCTCAAAAGAACAGTGAGACATACCTTATTTTTTCATTACTCACCAAAAAACAAGAAAGCAGTATATACACATTAATAAAAAACTGTGAAAGCTCTTCTAAATGAGGTTCTAGAGCAGTTTACACTACTTCAAGTCAGGTCTTGCAGCACAGTCCCTCCCCCAAAACGTAACACCTTGTTTTCACTAAAATTTATATTCAGATTCAAGGCATGTCACTCACTATTCATCTCTTATCTCATGAGGAGAGAAAAGAAAAGAAATTGAACAATTGGTGTAAAATGTAGATTTAGAGAAAAAAATATTGCTGAACATCTGAATCTCATAGAGTGCTTGACAATCAGCACACTTGTTCTTCACAAAGAATTTGAAAGGTGGAGGAAAGAATAGGGGAATAAACCCTTTCTACAGTAAAGGGAGACACTTTATTTTCATTGGGCAAGATATCTATTACTTCCTTATGAAACAATTAAAATTATGAAATATAGTGGCATCTCTTGGTAGCTGCTATTTTAGAAAGAAAAACAGAAATGATTCTGAAAAGAGAAAGAGACATGAACCTAAAAAGATTAATGTAGTTTGGCTTTAAAAGTAATTTAACTACTATGATAAGAAGTAAACTACATGTGCACACATATATTTAATATCATTAATTATGAAAATATCAATACTCGTTTTTTTCCAAAGTAAACATTAAAAGTCTAATAAATTACATATTATAGAGAGATATTATTTAAAACTCATCGTGCGTGTCTGTTAACAAAATCAATTTTGGAAAAGGTCATATCCATCTTTATCCCATTTTCACAATAGAGAAACATTGTCAGTTCTATGAGTTCAGGAAAAAATTTTGATTTCAGTTTCCTCATGGAGCCTAGTATAGGATTATATGTAGAATGTCTATTACTAACCAAGATACCTCATCCTTATGACTTTTCCTTGCTTTTTAATGTAAAAGTAAATGAGGAGTATTTTTATAATCAAGTGATACTCTATTTGCTGCAAACACCCAGTTTTAAAAAGCAATTGGTGGTCTTTCTCTACACATTTGTGATGCTACACAGCTAGTTCTCTGCAAAGCTCAATAAGCTTCACTAATAAATATTGGAGGGAGAGCTGGAATAAAAGATTATTCAGCTTATGCTGATCAACTCTGCATTAACTAATATTGTGTCACTGAAAATTGTATTGCCAAGAGAGTAGACCTTGTTATTGAGAGTCAATTCTAGGAATCTCAATGCTTGTATATATTTGGAAAAAACACAGTTTGGGGTCAAACTTAACCTTTGAATAAGTCAATAAAACATGGGATTTTATAACTTTATTATGATCTCCAGCTAGGCTAAATATTAACTATAAAAAATGAGAATAGTTATCAGTTAAGAACTCATATTCTCATTCCTATTCTGTTTTTCTCTTACCAATTATTATTTCAGTCAAAAGAGTATTCATGATTAGATAGATACTTGGGGAACAATTATGCTTTTCCTTCTCCTATTTAACAGATGACCAAATTAGAGCAGCTGAACTCATACAGTTTACAATATTGCAATTTCCATTTTCCTTAAACTTTATGTTACTCGTTTTATGGCATTGTTTATAGTCAGTCATACCTTTATTTGTTTATTTTTCCTGCAATACTTATTCACTCATTCTTACTCATGACAAACATGTCACCTCCCGGAAGCCTTTTTTGAAAGCCAAGTTGAGTTGAAGGATGATGCTTGCACATCACACTATACATGCATCAATCCTATCACAATCTTTCCAAATGGCATTATCTCTTTGGAAGTGTCTTCAGGGAAAGGACCATATTTTCTTCTTGTTTGAGACCCGTGTACTCAGCAGCGCATAAACACAGTAGATGCTTAACATACACTAAATTCACTGCTTTTGATCCCATTCACTTGTAATTTAAACTTATTTATTAAAAACCTTTTTTGTTAGATTTTGAATTCCTTGTGTTCTTTTATCAAAAGTAATTTAGTTTTCAATTATAAAAATTCAATCATGTATTTTTGAAAGTTTTAGAAGCTCTGTTTCGATGTTAATGAATTTATAAATCATCAAAAATGACTCCAGAATAATGATAAAGTTTGAAATCACTAACAACCACAGAAAGTAGAAAATTAGAAGCAGAGGAAAGATAATATAAATGGCATTTAGATTATTATGATACTTTTGGGAAAAAAAGAATCAACATTGATTCATTATCTGCAGAGAAATAAATTCCAGATAAATTAAGTACCTTTTGGTTAAACAGAAATGTATTAATAACAGAAGAAATTATGAATGAATTTTATTGTATATATGAAAAGGATATTTCCTTATATGAATTATATAAAGTTATAAACAATCAAGATGGAAAGATTTGCCTATATAAACTACAGTATATCCCAAATCATCATAGATGATATCAGAAAACAAATAACTTGGAATTAAATACATGCATCACACATAACAGGATTGCTATTATTATTTTATCAAATTATTTCAAAAAAAAAAACCAAAAAGTGTGTAGACATCCTAAAAAAGAGAACATATAAATGAAAAAACCACCTAAGATAGACAACCTATTACCAATAAAAAGAGATGGATTAAATCATAAGTTCTACCCAATTGATAGAAGTGTTTGCAAATATCAAAAGAAATGTTACTAACTTTTAAAATGTTTTTGATAAGGCAAGCACATAGAGGGAACACTGAATGATTTTATTCATATTTGGAACCTAAAAATGTTAATTTCATGGAAGTAGAGATTAGAATAGTGGTTACCAGAGGTCAGGCATAAAATGGTGGAGGGACCAGGAAAGATTGGTCAACGGTTACAAAGTAATAGACAGAAAATTTAAGTTTTGGTGTTCTATTACACAGCAGGGTGACTATAGCAAATAACAATGTGATGTACATTTCAAGATAGCTAGAAGAGGAGATTTTGAATGTCATCATAGAGAAATGATAAATATTTAAAGTGATAGATATGGCAATTATATCAATTTGATCATTATCTAATGTATGCATGCATTGAAATATCACACTGTACCCCATATAATGTGTCAATTACAAATAAAACTTATGAATATTAACTTTAAAAATCTGAGCAAGTTATATCAAAAAATATTTCATGTTTATGATAAAATAAAAGACCAGATAGCAGAAGAAAATGCATAGGGTAATTTTAATTTGTGTCTGTGTGCTTTTTAGCACTAACTAAACTGATGATAATTAATTAGCGAGAGTTAGAGAAGATTTTAATTTTCAATTTTTTCTTCTTTTTTCTGAGTCAGTTTCTCACTGTGTTACCCAAATGGGAGTGAAATGGTACTATCAGGGCTCACTGAAGCCTGGACCTCCTGACCTCAAGCAATCCTTCACCTCAGTGCCCCCCAATTCCACTGTCCCACCCAATAGCTGGGACCAAAGGCGTGCACCACCATGCCTGGCTAATTTTCGTATTCTTTGTAGAAATGGGATTTGCCATGTTGCCCAAGCCAGTCTCCAAATCCTGAGCTCAAGCATTCTGTTCAGCTCGGCCTTCCAAAATGCTGGGATTACAGGCCCGAGCCACTGCACTGGCCTTTTCTTCATTCTTAAGCTACATACAATAAACACATATAATAAGAAAAAATAAAGAAGTAACACAACATTTTAAAATATAAAAGTTCTTACACTCTTTAAAACCTTATTTCTACCTAGATGCCATTAGATACTTAATGCATTGAAATTTAGTTTCTGGAGGCAATGACCATTAGTATTGTACACTATTTAAGTAATTGACAATCTAATCTTGTAAAAATATTTTCTTCTGTGTCTATCTAACTCATTGTTTCCATATTTTAATATGATCTTCTGTTAATGAAGTACATAAAAGCTAAAAACTTCTCAAAATTAAGAAAATAATATCTGCAGTACAAGAAAGATCATATTCAGGACTTATCATTTCACATCAGGAGGGAATAACATGTAGAGTCAAAGATCAAATGCCTAACACAAAAATGTGAAATGTAGTTTTGGTAAACAAGGCATCCTTCAGTTTGTTTTCAAATTCAGCATTAGCTACATTATACTCTTGCTAGTGTGACATTTTTAACGTCCTCTTTTACTAACCATTTTTTGAAAAACTTGTTTCAACAATGTTGGGCTAGATAATAGGTCCCTTAGCAAGCACAAATGAAGTAGTACAAAT
The DNA here is from genome assembly GCF_000951035.1 of Colobus angolensis palliatus. Classification (NCBI taxonomy): domain Eukaryota; kingdom Metazoa; phylum Chordata; class Mammalia; order Primates; family Cercopithecidae; genus Colobus; species Colobus angolensis. The sequence goes on from NW_012123376.1 coordinate 10,067,511, forward strand.
ACTAAAAGCATTCTGTGCCCTTTGAAAATATTATGAAAGTTACTGCACAGATGGGCTGAAAGTTTAATTACCTCTAAAGAAGAGTGTCAGAGTCATCATTGCTCTTGCAACAACTGGAAATTTAGCAACCAAACTATCTATCAGGAAATTACTCCAAACCTATTTATCAAATGCACTGAAGAAACAGCTGCCATTTCATTATGTCAGCCAGACACGAGCATTGCAGGGATTGAAGTAACGTGGAGATGGCACATTGGCTTTTTCTAAATTTTATATTGTCTAGGCATTTTGCAAAGGAGCCAAACTGAGAAATGCATGGAGCAGAGTAACATGCATCAAATAAAATAGCACAAATTTGGTTTTATGTATTTTGAGTTCATACTTTTGTGTAAAAGTTACAGTGTTACTACAAAATGTAGGATTTTATTTTGGGCATAAGTTTATTATACAAGTAGAATAATTCATATTCTTTATCTAGAATTACCAAGCTTTCTTTAACTGAAAATATAATGCTGTTTAGATTTTTATAAATAATCTCAAATAATGGTGCATACTCTTACATACCATAAATGGTGAGATGAAATGCTATTTCAGGATCATAGCTGTGTGACCAGATATAAGAAAGTGTGAGGACAAACTACTCAGGAAAGATTAAATTTTCAGAGTAAACATTCATTCCTCTGCCTCACAGGAGAGTAAGTGCCTAAAGGAATAGTAAGCACATTTTAAAACTGCTTTTCAAAAAAAACTTACTACAGGTTCTATAGCTGACTGTGGCATCTTGCCATTCTCTATTTCTGGAAAGGTTCTGGCTGGAGTTCTCTGAGTCTGACTTATTATTACAGATAATAGTAAACTATGTACTTGAGAAAGCACAATGTGTGATTTCAAAAGCTATAAAAAAGACGTGTGCACATTTATCTTTCGCAGAGTAAATTTTAAAAGTATAAGAAACAATACCCAATATTCTGGAAAATATTAAGATTTCATGGCATAATAAAAGTGTATTTATTATTAATATCAAGTTCTGAAAATCATTATAATTTGTAGTTTCTCAAACCAAAATATACCGAGTTTCAAGTGAATAAATGATAATCCATTTCAACCTCCCAAATATGTGTTTAAAGCAATGAACTCAAATCTTACCCGAGGTCTTGAGAAACAAGAATACACCTGAGAACATAGTAACATCTAGAGTAGCAGCTAATAAATAATTTGTATTTTCTTGTAATTTAGGCATGTAAATGGGCCCCTATGATCAAGAAGTTCCCAAAACTTTATGTACAAGAGGATATGCAGAAAATCATAAACCATTTCAAAGGTAATTAAAGCCCTTAACATTTATACTTATGAATTTCTTGAAATAATTATATCTTAAAACTTTATCATGATGTAATGAAACACCATCCCAATGGGTGAAGAGACTTGGATTGTAGAGAGTTGTAAATAAGGTAGTGCAAGGCCAAGCATGGTGGTTCACACCTGTAATCCCAGCACTTTGGGAGGCCAAGTTGGGAGGATCCCTGGAAGCCAGGAGTTCAAGACTGCAGTGAACTATGACCACGCTACTGCACTCCAGCCTGGATTACACAGTTAGACCTTGCCTCTGAAAGCAAACAAACATACAACAACAACAGTGCAGATTACGTATCAGTCACCAAGTAAATAATACACATATATTTGTTTGTGTGTATATGTTCGACTGCTGTCTTCTATTCGAGTTAAAAATAAACATGTCAGAGATCGTATCTCACATCTTGATCTCTTGATTATTATCTATAAGGAATGGTTCTTGGACAAATCGGATACATGGTTCAAATACGGTGGAACCTAGAGGTTGTGATTTAATTCTTTCATGACAGTTTGGAAATAAAGACATTATGTTTAGTAATCATTAACTCTGCATCCTGCAATGAGCTATGTGTTTTCTATACACTATTTCATCTAAAACCCCCAAACAACTTTTTGATATACTGCAATTCTCATTTCACAGAAAAGAAAATAGAGACTCAAAGAAGTGACATAATGGAGGTAGGGGATTAATATTTGTCCATTTGTTTTTGTCCTCAGTGCCTAACAGAATGCTTTAAACTTAGTAATTATATTTAATATATTCTATAAGCAAATCTATTATTTATTTATTTATTTATTTATTATTATACTTTAAGTTCTAGGGTACATATGCACAATGTGCAGTTTTGTTATATATGTATACATGTGCCATGTTGGTGTGCTACACCCATTAACTCGTCATTTACATTAGGTATATCTCCTAATGCTATCCCTGCCACTTCCCCCTCCCCACAGCAGGCCCCGGTGTGTGATGTTCCCCTTCCTGTGTCCAAGTGATCTCATTTTTCAATTCCCACCTGTGAGTGAGAACATGCGGTGTTTGGTTTTCTGTTCTTGCAATAGTTTGCTGAGAATGATGGTTTCTAGCTGCATCCATGTCCCTACAAAGGACATGAACTCATCCTTTTTTATGGCTGCATAGTATTCCACAGTGTATATGTGCCACATTTTCTTAATCCAGTCTATCATTGATGGACATTTGGGTTGGTTCCAAGTCTTTGCTATTGTGAATAGTGCCACAATAAACATACATGTGCATGTGTCTTTATAGCAGCATGATTTATAATCCTTTGAGTATATACCCAGTAATGGGATGGCTGGGTCAAATATTTCTAGTTCTAGATCCTTGAGGAATTGCCACACTGTCTTCCACAATGGTTGAACTAGTTTACAGTCCCACCAACAGTGTAAAAGTGTTCCTATTTCTCCACATCCTCTCCAGGACCTGTTATTTCCTGACGTTTTAATGATCGCCATTCTAACTGGTGTGAGATGGTATCTCATTGTGGTTTTGATTTGCATTTCTCTGATGACCAGTGATGATGAGCATTTTTTTCGTGTGTCTGTTGGCTGCATAAATGTCTTTCTTTGAGAAGTGTCTGTTCATATCCTTCACCCATTTAATTGCTTTATAATAAGACAAAAAGGAGTACGTTCATAGGAATTTGGAGACTGAAGGAAGATATAGGAGTTATAAATCATTGCAACAGGCTAAACTCCTAAAGTGTGATTGATTCTAAGTTAGGATTTGGGGAATATTTCAAAGTAAAGGAAAAACCACAAATAAGAAGCCTAGCCAGTTAAACCTGAACAGAAAATGTCAGCATTGCTTAATTTATAACAGGAAGAGGACAACTCAAGACATTTTCCTCTGAACAGACTTTTCTGGCTTTCAATAGTAAGTACAATTTTAAGCATATTATACACCTGATACCTTAAACCATATACAATTCATACCTGAAAATTTAAACAACAAAATGAAAACAAAGAACATTTTCACTATTCTACTCTTAAATTATTTTGAAAAGTTTTATTGTTTTGTTATATTTTACTGTTTGCTTATTTCAAAATGTTTAATATTTTATAATATTAATACTAAAAGGCAATTTTTTCTTTAAAGACCCGAGAAGATAAAATTATTTCTTTATTTCCAAATGATAAAGAGCAATGCTAAATGACACCTGTTTTCACTGTGCCTTTGATTGCTTTTTTCTGACAGTGTTAACAATTTAAATTTTATTATTTGAAGGTATACATTCAATGAAATATGACTTTAAGTAGAAACCATTCTACATGTACCTTTCCAGAGTTCACCTTCTCGAAACAATCTATTCTGCAGTCATGCAGCAATGTAGACACCAACTTTCTGCCTTACATATTGTCAGTGACAGGAGAAAAAATGTGTCTTGAACAAATGCCTCTCCTCAAATGGGAGAAAGTGACATTGCTAGTGAATAGAGGTGCTGCCTCTTATCTGTGCTTAATAACCTCTCTCTCTGGCATCCATTCAGCTGTCATTTAGCACAAAGACACGTCTGCATGTCATTTAACAGGCCAGCATTAATACACCTTACCAATCAATGGCTGCTACCCATTCCACAAGGACACCAGTCTGTTACCATTACTAGACACTGTCAACAGAAAATGACACCAGAGTCACAAAAGGAAAAATGATGTCAGTTTAATCAGAGAGCAGACAAAAAGGCAAACAATAATACCCAGGATAGAAGTGTAACAAGGAGACTCAGAGGTTGGCATAAGCCACTCTTGGCAGGTCCCAGTGAAACTGGCTTGGAATTCAATGATATGAAATCCAATAGAATGACAGACAATCAGAACTGTTTTCCCCCATTCAATTAAAATTGGTTACTGCTGTTGGCAGAGGGAAAATCTGTATAAAAATATTGGAAGAGGGTACAACATGAATAGATGTTATAGGAAATCAAACCATGTTTTTTCCATTCTAATAAAAGCATCAGCATCCTAAATTACATTATTTTAAAATTTGTTCAATCTGTTACTTCAGTTTTCTTTCTATGAAAAATTAAACGGACATTTAAAGTCTCATTATATTAAGCCAACAGCTTTGAATCAGTATATGTATACACGGACAAGATAGCTGTTCACATTAAGTAGTGATAATAATGATGGATTTGTACAATTATGGATGTGGAATAGGCCTCAGAGATTATCTGGCCCAACCTGCTCATTTTACAGATGAGAGAACTGAATCTAAGAAAGAATAAGTGAAATGGCCCGGAGCACAATGGCAAAGCCAGGGTTCTGGCTCTCAGTGCAACTCTTTTTCTACAATGCTGTTTAAGATTCATCTTTTGCAGAAATGACAATTTCTGTCTAGCCAAAATATAGCATTTCATTAATTTTCCATACATGTAGTGCATGTTATCATGGAACAGGGAAAGGGGAATTATTTTAATTAAGTTACTTCAAATAGAACATTTATAACCAATGAAGCATAATTTTACTGACCCTGTAAACCTGATAAGACTCCTCTTTCCTCTCCAAATACTTGAGGATGTGCAATGTCTTTAAAATTCTCTAGAGATGGGGCAGGCACGGTGGCTCACACCTGTAATCTCAGCACTTTGGGAGGCCGAGGCAGGTGGATCACCTGAGGTCAGGAGTTCGAGACCAGCTTGACCAACATGGTGAAACTAGATCTCTACTAAAAATATAATAATTAGCTGGGCGTGGTCTTGGCCGCCTGTAATCCCAGATACTCAGGAGGCTGAGGCAGGAGAATCGCTTGAACCCAGGAGACAGAGGTTGCAGTGAGCCAAGAGCACGCCATTGTACTCCAGCCTGGGTGACAGAGCAAGACTCCATCTCAAATTTTAAAAAATAAAATAAATAAAAAATCCTTGAGAGATAAGCACAACAACCAGGCCAATAAGAACTGGCTGAAAGCAGCAAATACTTTGGCAAAGTTTCAGAGATGCCATATCCTGATTCTCTACTGTACTATTCTGAGATATCTAGCTGGTTTATGATTTGGTTTTCACTGGATTGGCTATTTTGGTCTCATCTCTGGCATCGTTATCTGTACCTCTTTATGTAGAAGTTTGGTGCTGCCTATGCTGCCCACTTGAGACATCAATTTTAGTCAAGTTGAACTTATCCCTTCCTCCTACCCAATTTCCCCCAGCTCACTTTCTGCTAAGTCCTGTAACTCTGGGATGTGTTATACATGTGGAGAGCCAGGTGGACAGGCCTTTTTCCCTGGACACATTCCAGCTCCCCACCCTGGCCTGACAGCTTTTACCAGTTGCTAAAATTAAAATTTGGTTTCAATATTTACTCCACCTTTATTCTCTAAAGAAGTCTATCTCAACATTTTAAAATCCATGTTCTTTTTAAATAAAAAAAGAAAACTTTTTTTAAGGATAAAAATTTGTATTTTATTTTCACTCATATTAATTGGCTTTAATACACACATGTATATTCAGAGAAAATTTTTAAGCAGTGATTACTTATGAATGAAAAGGAAAGTTAAATATATAAAAAAATGAGGCCGGGCGCGGTGGCTCAAGCCTGTAATCCCAGCACTTTGGGAGGCCGAGACGGGCGGATCACGAGGTCAGGAGATCGAG
>NW_012123376.1:10074078-10087480 GCF_000951035.1 Colobus angolensis palliatus
TTTTGCAAATTCCTTAGTATTTTCTTCATGTGCAATCTTATCCTTACAACTTTTACTTTTTTATCTCAAAGATTCCCTGCCTCTGCCTCCAATTCAGTTGTGAGCATTTAAGGGGTATTTGTGGCACTAATTTAGAATTAGTGTTTACATTACCCATCAAGACTACCCATTAAGAATGTGTTGATATCTGGGGCTCTGTCACAGAATGTATTTCTTTATATTTAAAAAATTGTGAAATATCAAATGTACATATTCAAGCTACGTGTACCTTCTCCTAAGATTCTAATGTGGGCCTCCCTGTTTCCTTCTTCCCATGCCTCCACATTGGTATTCCTGCTTTCCAGGGAAAATGTACACACAGTACAGTGCTATAACCTTCTCTTCCTTCTACCTTTCCCAGCTCATGTAATTTCGCCTTGAAGCAATTTCTTTTTAAAACACTCATATATATTCTTTCTTTCAATTTCCTCACCAATACTCACCCTTTGCACCTTTATCCCAGGAAAGTCTGTCTGTTATTTATCCTCTTAATTTTATGATTAAACACACATACACACACACACACACACACACACACGAACACAAACACACAGAAAGAGAGAGAGAGAGAGAATTACAATTATTATGGCTAATTAGTATAAGAATAGCTCTAGTAAGAAATATATGTGTACATATACATATTTTTCTCTATAGAGAAATTTTTTTTGATTTCAAAAACAATGTAGAAATACGGCAAATCAAGATATATATTGTAAAACCGTCAGCTATGGACAGTCGTAAGTCAACTTTTGATCAGTAAATAATAAAATAAGCCAAAATGGTGACTTTCCAATGTATATAAGAAAAAGGATAGCAGTTAAGAACTGGGATCTAAAATGAGACTGATTTCAAAACTTGTTTCTGCTATGAACTATCATGAACAAATAGCTTACTTTTTCTCTCCCCCTTTCTTTAAATCCATAAAATAGAGACAATAATAATACCTCTCTCCTAGGGTTGTTAGAAAGGATAAATTAGGTAATAAATATTAAGCATTTGGAACCATACCTGGCCTAAGGGTTAGTAACTGTAATTATAGTAATAAATACAGACACTCTCTTGCCTCTGAAGGGCTGTTCTGATTTCAGTGATGTCTCCTACTTTCTTCTACACTCCTGATGCCATTCCACACAAAGAAATGGAGGTAACCATTCAATTCTTGACATACCAAAATACATGCATTGGTCACCTGATTCTTTTACTGGATCCGAGAACAATAGTTACAACTCTAGCAGACTATTATAGTGTTTTCAAATCAGTTACTTATTTGAGTCTAAAAGGATATATACTTACCAGAGAGTATGTAGTAAATTACATCTATCAAGATCTCATTAATAATTTAAACCTTCCAGCCTTAGTTTTGGCAGTTCTGCTTATCTCTGAATCCTGCTATAATCTCAACTCATTTGTCTATAATAGTTATATCATATTCATGTTTGCAAATCATACCATGATTTTCAAAACCGTACAACAGTATGGTTTTACAAATACAGCAATATTTAATTTTATAGTTAAGCACATTGGATTTTGTCTACAGCAGTGCTTTTTAACATTTAATGGCTTGTTGAATGATCTGGCTTTCTTATTGATACATATATTCTTCTGGTTCAGTCTATCCTGGGTGGGGCTCAAGTCTCCATTTCTAATAAGCTCCCGAATGATACTAATTCTGCTCATCAGTGTCACCACACTTTGTTTCACATAAAGATCTGTATAACAGTACTGTGATTTTGAATAAATAAACTAAATTAAAATATGTAATTTCAATTTTTTAGAGTCTAACTTTTGGGACTGGGAATTGATTTTAATTTAAATTCTAGTTTGCAGTTATATGATGCCACCAGAATGTAAGTTGATGTTGCATTTGTCTACATGTATATCGAACCATTCACATAATTATATTTTTAGTCTGATAATTCTCATGCTTTGTTTGAATTTATCAATCTAGAAGACATTTTGCAAAAGAGAATGAGAGAAATGATGTGACAATGAAATCCAAACATGGATTTTCAACCAGTGTCACTAAGTGTTGTCTTTCTATGACAAGTGTTAAAATACAAAGTATGGCAAAGTTTTTAAAATACCTTTGGTTCATCTAATCATACACGCTGCAGTTCAGGAGCAGTCAAACTAGTACTTCACTGCAAATCTTTTCCTTTAAATAGCACTGGTATACAGGCTGGAAAAAAGCATGCAATATTAAAAATTTGACAAGAAAAGAAGAGCAGAGAGGAAAGAGAAATGTCAAATTGTGAAAATATAAGCGGAAATGAAACATGTTCAGGAGTAAGGGTACATCATGTTGGATTTATACACTGTAACACAGACGAATAAGGTATGAGGAAGGAAGATCCTGCTCATAATTAATTGAGCTTATGAACTCCTGTTTTATTTTCTGATTCAGCACATTGATATATTTTTAAAATATCAAAGTCTTAAAGTAGGAAAAAGTATAGATATCATCATTATTTCTATCTGTAATTCTAGATGAGATATAAGAGAAATAGAAATGCAAGTGGGTCTTATAAGATTCCATTAGATATGACAGTGGGGGGATTAAGTGATTACCACTCTTCTTTTATATTTTTTATTTTGAAATAATTTTAGGTTTTTAGACTTGCAACAAAAGTACAGGGAGTTTTTCTATGTCTTTACTCATGTTTACCCTAAAGTTAACATCTTACGTAGCCATGATGTGTTTATCAAAATTAAGAAACTACAATACTGTGAACTAAACTATAGACGTTATTGAGTATTCACTAGTTTTTTCAAAAAAGTTCTTTTTCTGTTCCAGAATCCAATCTAGTTTACCACATTGCATTTGTTCATTACATTTTCTTGGTCTCCTCCAATCTGTGACAATTGCTTAAGTCTTTCTTTTTAATGTCATTGACAATTTTGAAGGGTATTGGTGAAATATTAATAGAATGACTATCAGTTTGGGTTTTCACGTGGTTAGCTCGAGGTTAAGATTTAAAAATAAGTTAGCACTTAGGTGAATTTACCTTCTTGTTGCAGTTTATCAGGGAACAATATATCAACACAACTTACTACTGGTGATATTAAACTTGATCATTTGGTTTTAAGATGGCCTCTGCCTGTTTCTCTGTGAAGTTATTAGTTTGCCTTGTCTACATTATAAACACAAATGAGTCATTGAATCCAGGCCACACTTAAAGATTAATTGGCTCACCTGGGGTTTCTCTTTTCTCTTCCAGCTATAGAAAGTTTCTACCAGAACACTCAGGCTACAATTTTAATTTTCCTTGTAAGTGTTTTTTTCCTTCTTTCTTTCTTTTTTTTTTTTCTTTCACCTTCTTTCTGTCTCTCTTCTTTCTCTTTCCCTCTCTCTCTCTCTTCCTTTCTCTCTCCATCATCCCTCCCACTTTCTTCTCTCTCCTCATCTCTTACGGTTCTCTCTGAGTTTCCATTTGGCAACTGGGGTGTCCCAGGGAGGAAAAGCCTGAAAGGAGATGGGAACCCCCACCTATGTCTGTGGCTATCAGTAAGGGTTCCCATCTCCTTTTGGTGCTTTTACACTGAGAGTGCTTTTACACTCCCATAAAAACCCACACATGGGAGGTTAGCAAGTTTTAAAAATTTCTCACTGAATTTTCTCCCCAACTTAGATGAATCCAGATGCATCCAGTAGCATCATCTCATTTAAGCAAGTGCCTGGGTTTGTTTCTACTGGCTGGCAGCCTCTCCAGATTACTCTGCTCTGTAATCTCAGTTTTTATAGGATTCAGAAAATCATTAATTTGAAGTTTGCCCAGCATTTCACTTATTGTAAAAAAAAGTCAAACACACATCAGAAATGATCTTCTCCAAACCTCCCCAGCTCCTGCTTCATGGGACAAGAAGATGCTAATAAGTATTGTTTAAAAAATATAAAAGATATGGATTTGTTAAATGCATTTGGAAAAAATGCCTGCTTTTTCTTACTTTTCTTACTGTGACTTTTCTAGAATTTTTCATATATAAATGAGTCTGGCAAATTAACAAGAATACATTTTTCTAACTTATTTTAATACCAACTGCTTCTCTTTCCTCTGGAAATTTCTGGAAAGTTATTTGTAGGCACAAATCATTTTGTAAAACCTGACTAATTGAATTAAGTGATATGCAAAGTACTCTTGACTCCCCTGTTTTCACATTGTGAATATTCATATCCACTTCTGCTTTGATGGGCCTTCGTCTTCTAACTGGACACCTGAGACTCCAGGACTGACAACCTGTGACACCTGGCCAGCACCGCTTTGGAATGGGCTAAGGGCGGGGAACTTTCCTATTGTCCAGTGGATAGACAATATTCCTTTCTCTGTTTATTCCTAAAGTTGACCCTGAAGAGAATGGCCAAGTTATTATGTGCCGTGTGAGAAACGGGTAGAAAAATACAGCAATAAAAATGGGAAGGGAGTAGATTTTTCTGCCTCACATTGAGCCATTTCATTTTCCCGGTCAGGGCATCTGGGAATAGGCATAAATACTATAGCTCCCTTTTGGTGAAACCCAGTAATGTACGTTTTTATATTGACCATTTTCCTTAACATTTCTATGCCACTTAGTTGTGGTGAAGTCAGTTCTCCTAACTTTTGATATTTGGAATATGAAAAGAAACAATTTTTGTAGATATATAGGTCAGAAACACCTTCATTTCACTTTTGTAAGAAATTCTCAGGTCAAATTGGATTTAAAAGCTGGTCAACAACTGTTAAGAAACCTACCAATGTTATGATAGTTAAAAAAATCATTTCAAAAGGCAGGTGTGTGTGTGTGTGTGTATGTGTTGAAATAGCTTATAGTCAAGTTTCTATAACAGAGACATGGGGAGATGCTTAACCAATGGTTAAGTGCTAGTTGTTCAGTTATAAATTGTCCTTTTAGAGTCATCAAATTATTTCAAAGTGGATTCCTACAAATGTCAGTTAAATAGCTTGCCAGGACAAAGAAAATCAAATCCAAATGGTTGGACTGTCTTTGTTTTATTAAATTAGCTGTTTTCTATAGAAAAAAATCATACATTGTGTTTTATGATCACTTCTGAAGCATTTTGGAGATGTCACGTATACATTATCTCAAGAGAATTTCCTTCCTGGCTCAGGCAACCTCTGTAGTTGGCTGTGCAGTCTTATATTACTTTAAGGCTGTAACTTTTGAGTCAGAGGTGCCTATGGCATGAAAAGCCTGGGTTGCCCTCAGGGGATTTGTCACACTTTATTTAGCTCAAGCATGGACTCAGAAACCTGGAAAATGTACTCTACTTGGCAGCCCAGCACTTTTTACAAGTAGTAAAGTTCAAGCTATCAAAGAACTTTTCAAGCTGACAATTATATAACACAATATGTGACCTTTACAACAAGATTTAGGCTCGGAAATTTATGCTGAGGGGTTTCCAGACTGCTGGTATATACCTTGCCTGTTCTCTGCCTCTTCTCTTAAACATATAATTTGCACAGAAAAAACAGCCTGGTTATATATCAACCGCTTATTCTGTGACATACTAGCATAGCAAATGGTTTTAACACTACAAAGATAGTAAAACACATGTTACTTTTCTGCTACTCTGCCTGATAACTTGAAATAAGTACAGCTTCCAACTACTTCCCTTCTGGTTGGTAAGAAATTATTGTGTTCAAAGATATACTTTAAAGAAGGCTTTTGAAAGCATTAGACTGACAATTATTATAATTCAGTGTCAGTAAGCTGACTTGACCTATAAAATACATGAATCTTGGATGAAATAAAAGGAATGGAGTCTCTATTTAATGGGAGAGGTGAGTTGGGGGAATAATAGTCCATAATTAAGCAGAATTGAATAAATGCTTTGTAAACTTTTTTTATCCACTGGGATTTCATGAATTTAAATTAAATATATCAAATAGTAGAAAAGTATTTCATATATTAAAATGTGATTATTTTTGTTTGTTTCTGTATTTTGTTAACACCTTCTTTGATATTAACACAATCAGACTTAGAGTGTCAATCATATATTCCTTTTCAGTGATTGGAAGGCTGAGTGAACCATACACATTTATTCCTTCTATAAATATATATTTATTGAGCAGCTCCTACATATAATAAATGTTTCTAAGATCACAATGCAACAGTGGGGGAAAAATAAAAGGTAAACATTCCTTTACCTTCTCTTTTCTCTTGTCCTTTTTAGGTAGTATTATATACCAGTTTGTTTCTTTTCTTTTAGTGAAACTCACAGAAATTTCACACGCTTGTCAAGAAACCACAACAGAATCTGCAAACTACCACCAATAGAGGCAAGATAGAAAGGAGAGGCCACACGAGTTGACAGTAGTGTAAAGGGAGTTATACAGAGTGCTTCTAGCACTCTTTTCTTCAGTGCAGTCAAAGGTGACCCCAGGAAGTGGAAAGGGAAAAGCTAAAGAGTTACTTTTTGTTAAATAAGCCCGGGGGTCTGTGGTTCAGTCCTACAATTGGAGGTCCATTTGTATTGCATGCAGTAGTATTTTACAGGATCAGGGGTTAGAACAGAGTCATTTCACAACAGAAAATATACTATTTCTGAAGAAAGTAAAATTTTTTTCTCTTGTCTCTTCTTTACTTTTTTTTCTCTATTAACTAGCATAGCTCCTTTTCTTGCAGTGACATTTTGATTTTGTTTTACCATAAAACTAAACTAGAAAACAAAGAACAACCAAAACATAGCAAAACTCCTCATAAGAACTGAAAGAAATTTAATAAATTGAATGGAGATTCTATTTTAATAAATGAAATAGAATTTCTATTTTAATTTTTGACTTAACTATGTCATTAAAAATTAACAAGCCAAGAGGCACATTGAAAGTTGTGGTATAACAGCCTATTTAATTGAATTATTATACTGATATATTTTCTTCTATTTTTAACAAAATAGAGGCACCCATCCCTGCTTCCATGTGTCAACTGCTCAGAATTTATATTTTTCACTATGAATCAACATCTTACAAGAACTGATTTTTTTTTCTTATTTCTTTCTTTTTTTTCTTTTTTTTATTATTATACTTTAAGTTCTAGGGTACATGTGCATAACATGCAGGTTTGTTACATATGTATACTTGTGCCATGTTGGTGTGCTGCACCCATCAACTCGTCAGCACCCATCAATTCGTCATTTATATCAGGTATAACTCCCAATGCAATCCCTCCCCCCTCCCCCCTCCATGATAGGCCCCAATGTGCGATGTTCCCCTTCCCAAGTCCAAGTGATCTCATTGTTCAGTTCCCACCTATGAGTGAGAACATGCGGTGTTTGGTTTTCTCTTCTTGCGATAGTTTGCTAAGAATGATGGTTTCCAGCTGCATCCTTGTCCCTACAAAGGATGCAAACCCATCCTTTTTTATGGCTGCATAATATTCCGTGGTGTATATGTGCCACATTTTCTTAATCCAGTCTGTCACAGATGGACATTTGGGTTGATTCCAAGTCTTTGCTATTGTGAATAGTGCCGCAATAAACATACGTGTGCATGTGTCTTTATAGCAGCATGATTTATAATCCTTTGGGTATATACCCAGTAGTGGGATGGCTGGGTCATATGGTACATCTAGATCTAGATCCTTGAGGAATCGCCATACTGTTTTCCATAATGGTTGAACTAGTTTACAATCCCACCAACAGTGTAAAAGTGTTCCTATTTCTCCACATCCTCTCCAGCACCTGTTGTTTCCTGACTTTTTAATGATTGCCATTCTAACTGGTGTGAGATGGTATCTCATTGTGGTTTTGATTTGCATTTCTCTGATGGCCAGTGATGATGAGCATTTTTTCATGTGTCTTTTGGTTGTATGAATGTCTTCTTTTGAGAAATGTCTGTTCATATCCTTTGCCCACTTTTTGATGGGGTTGTTTGTTTTTTTCTTGTAAATTTGTTTGAGTTCTTTGTAGATTCTGGATATTAGCCCTTTGTCAGATGAGTAGATTGCAAAAATTTTCTCCCATTCTGTAGGTTGCCTGTTCACTCTGATGGTAGTTTCTTTTTTCTTATTTCTAATATAAATGTCTGCTCCCTAGCTCAACTTTACAACTTATGGTATTTCTTAAATGATAAATGCCAAAGAGCTCTTATGTATGGAGTTCATAATGAAATCTGACTAAGACATCTCTTGAGATAATAAAAAATCTGACATTGTATAGGTCTGAGAAAAAATTATATATTAATACATGTAATAAATGTAAAATTAAAGGAAAGTATTTTAGTATTAATATTTTTAAAGCACAGGGGAGCACTTTCCATCATCATATCCTGATAATGTACAAAATGTGTCCATTGTAGATTAGTTTAGATATCTGAACCTTTAGTCAGGCCACCTCACTTTTCTGGGAAATTAATGACCTGCTAAAGACTTTTCAAGGTTTAGTACCTTGAAGAATATAAGTCTTACACATTAGTGTAGGTCTTTACAGCCCTAGAAATCTGGGATACGATAGGGAATGAGTACATCTCTGAGATTTCAGATTACGACATTTGGTTATACACCAGAGACAATTTGTCCTTAGCCCATGTAACAATTCAACCAAAATGAGTATATCAAAAGTGATACTTTTTTCTTAAGATCTGCTTTTGCTACTCTTAATTGGCTTTAGATGTGTTACTGTAAGAACATGTCAGAGTTGTATGAGTACAGGAGTAACAGTCCCTGCTAGGAGAAAATGGCCTATATCATTAAAAAATTACAAGTTTTGAACAAGAACCATCAATGAGAGTCATGAGAATGTGTGTGAGAGTGGATTTTAGCATACAATAATAAATTAATGATATAAAAGCACCTATCTTTACAGAAGATTCATTGCTTTTGCCAGTGTCTCTAATAAATTTTTGTTTGCTTTCATTGTCATTTAAGTAATTATGAGTTTATAGCAATATGATATAGTGGTTGGGATTTCTTTAGTATCTTATTTGAGGAAAGATCAGGCCAGGCCTGGTAGCTCACTCCTGTAATCCCAGCACTTTGGGAGGACGAGGTGGGTGGATCACGAGGTCAGGAGATCGAGACCATACTGGCTAGCAAGGTGAAACCCATCTCTAAAAATACAAAAAATTAGCTGGGAGTGGTGGCGGGCACCTGTAGTCCCAGCTACTCTGGAGGCTGAGGCAGGAGAATGGCGTGAACCCGGGAGGCAGAGCTTGCAGTGAGTGGAGATCGCGCCACTGCACTACAGAGCGAGACTCAGTCTCAAAAAAAAAAGAAAAAAAAGAAAAGAAAAGATCAGAAGAGTAACAAAGTACATTAATATATGAGACCTGAGAATCCATAATTTGCCTATATGTTGCTAAGGGACCCAAAAGATTATTCCATCTCTAGGGCAATAGGAAATACAGTGGTGAAAAAAACACCATGTGATAAAATTTATCTAGCCTCTGGAAAATGACATGACACTGATAAGGACATGGAGCAGAGAATTCTAGGCAGAAAAGGGCAGGTCCCCAGCGAAACTTCACTCTTAATCCCAAAAGCCTGAAACCCACTGCCCAAAGTGAGAACTTCTATCCCTGTTTTCCTGCTCCAGTGTTGCCTTTTCCTAAATTACACATGACCCTCCCCATCCCCAATCCTGTCCCTATAAAAATCTCAGACTAAGCTGGCAGAGAGGAGAAGCAGGTAGACGTCAGAGACCACAGCTGGACATTGGAGAGAAGAGGCTTGACTTCAGAGGGACAGCTTGATGGTATAACTTTGAGAAGAATCCTGCTGGAGATGGCCACACTCCAGGGAAGGATTACCTTTCCACCCTATCCCCTTTCAGCTCCCCTTCCTGCTGAGAGTAACCTTCATTGGTAATAAAATCCCCCACATTTACTATCCTTCAATTCGTCAATGCGACCTCACTTTTCCTAGATGCCAGACAAGATCTCGGGAACCACAAGTGTGGACACAAAAAGCTGTCACATTGGTCCTTTGCCCTTGCTGCTGGAGGGCAGCCACCTCATGTGAAAAGGCAGAGGTTCCACTGATAGGTCAATACATAAGCCATACATGGACGGCAGAGCTAAAAGAGCACGGTAACATGTCCTCTGGGGCTTCAGGGGTTGCAGGCACCCCTACCTAGACGCTGCTAGGGGACCCGCATAGAGTTTGCTCCTGAAGGTACCCAAAACTGCTAGCTCCAGTTCCTGCACCTGCTCACCTGCATTCTCCCTCCCACGACGAGTTAAACGCAGTAGCTCTGAGTAGTGGAGTTTGATCCCGTTTCGCCGCCACCAGGCTGGCTGGTTCCAGTCCTCCTGCACTCTAGTTCCTGCCTTGTTCACTCGTATTCTCTCTCCTGTAAGGATTGAGAGCACTGGGCTGAATAAACGAGGCACACCTGTCACGAGTTCCGCGAAGGGGTCAGGGAAATATCGTGCTTCATCACTATTGATTTGGTGTTTGTGTTTTTTTAACACTAACTGGAATTGACAAATCCTCTAAATATGGGTTTGCTTTCCCTTCCTGTAGTACTTCAGACTACAGCCCATCCATCCAAAAGTTTTTAAAACACTGTGTTTCTTTTTTTCCGTGAAGTTATGTAATATTATCACTGTTTTCAAGCCAAACTTCTATACTCAGTAGTACAAAAAAATCAAGAGTGAGAAACATAAAAATGCTTCTTTGGCATAGCTCCTTTTGAACTTAAAGTTGACACCCAATTAAGTGTTGAAAACAATTATATTAGCACGTCAATTACCAAAACTGCATGATAATAAGACTTAGGTGAGGAAGGTGTAAAATCACAGAATCCAAAGCCCTTCACCTGAGTGTTGATATTTATTTAGTTAAGTGGCATGACTATGGATTTTGTCTGTTACTGACCCAACGTGGATTATAACATCAGATCAATTCGGAGATAGTACATCAAACTGTAATATTAAAGCAGCTTCAACAATAAACTTAGAGCATTAACCTAAGAATTTAAGAAGGGAACCGATATTTTGATGAAAGAAATGTTTGATTATGATATTTATTGCATTGCCTTTCCGTTCCCTTGGTTTTCATGTTTTAGGCTTCATTTTTATAATTAAGCTGTAAGGTCAGTTTGTGTTTTACTTCTCAGCAATTAAACACTTTCCTATAAAAAGTTTGAATGACATATGTCTGTTTATTCCTAAACTCTAACATGTGCTATGCAAATAATAGAAAATTGTCATCAAATGACTCACCCAGCTAAAGGTAGGATATGAATGGTAATTATTTTTTGTTTAGATATTTGAAATAATTGTAATTACAGACAAACATTTCATCCTTCTTTAACGTGAACCAGAGAAATAGTCACCTTGAAAACTGGAAAATATTGTTGACCTATAACCCTCCATTTCTTATAGTTCAAAGTGAAATGAAAAGAATAGATATAGTCCTTCTTACATTGCTATTTTCAAGACAGAAAATAATTTCTCTGGGCACACGGAAACTATTAGGGTAGTTAGCACTAAATTTCAAAGTGACGAACCAAATATATTGCTATGCTATGAAGTAATACATTATTGTGTTATGTAAACATGGGAAAAAATAGACATTGCATGATCATTTGACTGTCTTTTGGATGAGCAGCTGCAGAGCGTTCTGGCTCTTGAAAATAAGGTATATTTTCATACAGATTTAAATCTATATATTTTTAGCACTATTTCTTTTTTGGTGTGTAAGTTAATATCTCTTGTTGATTCAACAGTTATGAAACACTATAACATACAAATTTTCAAGCTGGCAGGGTCTCGTCTCTATTCAGTAGTATTACTGCAGAAATAGATTTTTATGGTTGGGCATGGTGGCTCAGGCCTGAAATCCTAGCAATTTGGGAGGCAGGGGCAGGCAGATCACTTGACCACAGGAGTTCAAGACTAGCCTAGGCAACATGGCAAAACCCTGTCTCTACAACAAATACGAAAAAGAAAAGCATTAGCCAGGCGTGATATCACATACCTATAGTCTAAGCTACTCAGGAGGTTGAGATGGGAGGATTACTTAAGCTTGGGGAGGGCAAGGCTGCAATGACTCAAGATTATGCCACTGCACTGCAACCTGGATAACAGAGTGACGTTCCATCTTAAAAAAAAAAAAAAAAAAAAGAGTATATATGTATATATTCTGTAAGTTGTAAATTTTATATAAGATATCATTGTTAAAACAGAAGTTAAGAAATTATTTGAACAAAGTTAATAACTATCCAAAAACAGCTAAATATTATTTACTACTTTATTTGCTAATCAAAGAATTTCTTAAAAATGTATTTCTAGAATTTATTATTTATATGAGTAAAAATGTCATTACTGCACTCTGTCATGTGAATTTCAAAACAAGCAAATTTTGCTTATTACCTGGCAAAAAGATTGCATGCTGCATACCTCATATCTCTTCAATAAAGTTTCCTCTAGAAGATTAAGAAAAGTTAATTATGTTCAGAGTAGGTAATCTTAACATGAGTACTTTAATATCTGAACATAACATATTTAATATTGTTTATTAAATTACAATTTGGAGAATGTTAAGTGTTCAGAGTTACAGATCCTCATGCTGAGCCCCCACAGTCCTCTAAACAAATGTAAACACCCTCTTTCAATAGATTTGTGTAACTAAACACATCCTGAATATATTTTATTTTAAAAAGTTCACAAGTCTGGTTATTTTTAGATGTTACTTTTCCAATTCTTCCTAATTTTTGCACATTAGTGTCCATTCCGAGATATTATCTGCTTTGAGGTATAAAGAAGCCACTGTTCTATATTTAAAGGATTTGTAATTCTAAAATATCCATAAATACTTGAGAATCTTTCATCATATCTTAAAGAGATTTTTGGTACAAAGAAGTAAAGAATTGGTTATTCAAGCTGAAAAAAATAAAACTGTATCCCTGCCTCAGATTATGTACAGCTCAAGATAGGTAGCGGACTAAATGTCAAAATACAACACTTCAGTTTTCTTAGTAAAAAGATTTTTAAAGTTGAAATACCCCTTAGATCTTGCGGGGGAAATATTAGGTTGGTGAAAAGTAATAGCAGGTTAAATATTTGTTGAACAAGATACAAATTTTGTTGCTTATAAAAAGCTTAACAAATTTGACTCTATTAAAATTAAGAAATTCTGTTTTTTTAAAAGACACATTAAAAGAATGTGAAAAGGCATCCTATACACAGATAGAATATATATTAATATAATTGCTATCAAACTATGCCAGGTGCACTGGTGTGCACCTATACTCCCAGCTACTTGGGAGGCTGCAGTGGGAAAATTGCTTGACCGCAGGAATTTGAGACCAGCCTCGGTAACATAGCATGACTTCACCTAAAAAACGAAACAAAACCAAACCCAAAGAAGCAAACAAACAAACTATAAATATAATACATATAGGCCGGCCGACCTACAGGCCTTCCTT
>NW_012123376.1:10087925-10090796 GCF_000951035.1 Colobus angolensis palliatus
TTTCATTTTATGTTATTTTATTTTATTTATTTTGTCTTTTTTGTAGAAGTGGGGTTTCACCATGTTGCTCAGGTTAGTCTCAAACTCCTGAGCTCGGGTGATCCACCCGCCTCAGCCTCCCAAGATGTGGGGATAACATGAGCCACCATGCTCGGTTCCTAAGGTTTTCCGTGTGTGTGTGTGTGTTTACAAATGGAAAAAAATAATGAAAAATGCACATAAAAGTAACAGAAAAAAATGGACAAAAATCATGAACATTTTACATTTACATAGGTCACCACACAAACAAGATTAATAACTTCATTGTAAGCAGTGACATCAACATCAAAACCACTGTAATTTTCTGTCTTATTCTTGTTACATTGACAACATTTAGATTTCACAATATCAAGTGTTAGAGGTAGTGAAAATCTGTAGAATCTCTTACATATTACCAGTTGGAGAGTTAGTTATCTATCACTGAAACAGTTTGGCACTATTTTTTAAGTTGATTATTCTCATGTTTTTTGACACAGAACATTTATTTCTAGGAATGTCTAGGAGGGTCTCTTGCACTTATACAATCAAATACGGGTTCAGACATGTTATGTCACTAATTTTCACTGTAACAAAAGCTTGAAAAAAACTCAAGTGTTCATCAAGGGATCCAACACTCATGGAATACAAGGTAATGGTATGTTCAGACAGTGCCGTATTACACAACAGTTAAAGATGAATCCAAGTCTATGGTTGATGTCAGCAACATAATACAAATAAAAAACTTAGTTTCAAAATATTACATATGCCTGATACCCCTTGTTAAGTGAAAGAAAACTAAAAATAAGCCATTCCTTGGAGACATTGTGATTTCAGTTCCAGACCATCACAATAAAGCAAATATTGCAATAAAGTGAGTCACAAGAGTTTCTTCATCTCCCAGTACATAGTTATTCTTTTAAATGTTTATACTGCTTCCTGTTCACTGCACTAAAATCTTCTCCACCTATTCATCCCTCTTTCTCTCTTAATCCCTGGCAACCACTGATCTTTTTACTGTCTTCACAGTTTTGCCTTTTCTAGAATATAGTTGGAATCATCTAGTGTGTAGCCTTTTCAGATTGGCTTTCTTCACTTAGTGATGTGCATCTAAGGTTACTCCATATCTATCATAGCTTGGTAACTTAAATCATTTTAGTACTGAATAATATTCCATTGTCTGGATGTACCAGAGTTTGTTTTTCTATTCACCTATTAAAGAACATCTTGTTTGTTTCCAAGTTCATACAGTTATGAATAAATCTGCTATGCATGGGTGTGCAGGTTTTTGTATGGGCATATGCTTTCAACTCGTTTAGGTAAATACTAAGCAATCCATGATTGCTGGATCTTGTGGAAACAGCCTTACAGACTTTCAAAATGTATTCCAAAGTAGCTAAACAAATTTTGTATTCCCACCAGCAGTGAATGAGAATTCCTGTTGTTCAACATTTTCAACATGTGATGTCGTTAGAGCTCCAGATTTGGGGCATTCAAGTAGGTGGATAGTGATATCTCATTGTTGTTTTAATTTGCATATCCTTGGTGACATATGATACTGAGCATCTTTTTATATAGTCACATGCCATCTGTATATCTTCTTTGGTGAGATATCTGTTTAGATCTTTTGCCCATTTTTAAATTTTGGATTGCTCTTTTTCTACTTGAGTTTTATGAGCTTTTTATATATTTTAGGTAACAGTCTTTTAACAGGTATGGGTTTTGCAGATATTTTTAACCAGTTCTGTGGCTTTGCTTCATATTCTCTTTACCATGTCTTTTACACAACAGAAGTTGTTAATTTTTATGAATTCTGGCTAATCAATTATTTATTTCATGGATTGTGCCTTTGGTGTTATATCTAAAAAGGTATTGCCAAACCCAAGGTTATCTAGATTTTCCGGATGTTATCTTCTAGGAGTTTTTTAATTCTGCATTTTACATCTAGGTCTATGAATCATTTTTAGTTAATTTGTGAAGAATGTAACATCTCTATCTAGATTCACTTTTGTTTTTTGTATGTGGATGTCAAGTTGCTCCAACATCATTTGTTGGAAAGAGTATCCTTCTCCATTGTATTACCTTTGCTCCTTTGTCATGGATCAGGTGACTATATTTGTGTGGGTTGGTGTACCTTTTTTTACTGGTTTCTATAATCTTTCTAATATTCCTTCTAATAATTTTAAGACCAAACCACTCTCCTTGGCAGCTGTAGCCCTTTGGTATCATGAGGTCACCTACAGAACTCAGAACCTAATTTTCAGAGAATGTTACTGATGCCAGGAGCAACTCATGGGCACGATGAGAACAACGCTGTGGAAATCTCCCTTCTAAATTGTGAATTGAAAAGATCTTTTCCCATGGCAACTTTTTACAGTTCTTTCTCATAACACTAAGAAATACTTGTCTCTGACCTTTTTCTTACTTCTGAAATGTTTTGTTATTGAAACATCTTGTGAGTGCTTTGCTTCCTGTGACTTTTTGCTCACATCTTTGCGCTCGGTTCCTCTCATATTTTCATCACAAAGAGATCAACAAGAACCTAGTTGATACGAGTGCTACCAAACAACTCAGGAAGAGTAAAAGAGGGACTTGGAGTCATCTTGAAATTGTTCAGTTTAATCGACAAGGAGATAGGAAATAAGTTTCCTAGTCCTAAAAAATAAGATGAAATTGACATTAACTAGAGATAATTAACTTGAGGTAAACCTGAATATAGCTCCCGTAATTGTTATTTAGGCTACCCTCAGCATCAATATTGTTACTCTAGAAAATGGGAAAGATTATTTATAAATAATATTTATATTCATTATAAATCATCATGAATATGTCTTATCGGTTTTAAAGAACACAGCT